>NW_026916253.1:1932500-1937500 GCF_034315485.1 Pezoporus occidentalis
GGTTTATGAAACTTCTGAAAGACACACATAGGCACTTGCCACCTGGCCTTATTTTACCCTGATATTTCCAAGACAACCATTATCATTAAACAACAAGTAGGCATTTACCTTGCAACTAGTACCTACTAATCTTTTATAATCAATTACTTTACGCAGTTATGTCTGTTTGCTTCTAATTATAACTAATTATGCTTCTAAATATGCACTTTAGATTACCAAGAGAATGAAAACAGGGACAGGAGAAAGCGAGAATAGATTATGATTATTAAAAGAAAGGGAAACATACTAATTACTTAACAGGAATTATCATCAAACATCCATTAAACTTTGCAGACAGAACACTTCAAAAAATACTCCCCACTTCACTGTCAACATACTTTGAACATAAAAGTTTAAAGTGAGTATTGAAACTTTTGGAACACCTTCTGTCTATTCTTGCTCAACAGAGAAAAAAGCTTTTAGTTTATTAATATTCTCTGGACAGCAACCACATTTTTATGTATCTGACTACCTGCATGAATCAAATACTAAACAAAATTATAAATAAGTATGAAGGTTCTTTTTTTTTGTTGTTGTCCAGACAAGCCTTTAAAAAACTGCTTTGTGTATTATTACAAAAAGTGCTCTTGACATTTTTTCAACCAGGTATTCATGCCATTTAGGTAAAAAAAATTGAAATGTAAGATGCTTCACACCCAGCAAAACAGTCTTTAAATATGCTCTCTACCCTCTAGCAGAACCATTCAGAATTCCTGAACAGATATTGCTCAAACATTCTCCATGTTATGGAAACACAATGACATTGCTCATGGACTTCAGTCTCACATGTTTTGATGATAAAAAGTTGCAGGACTTTATCCACAGAGAATATAAAAGCAGCTTTTTGCAGAATCAAAAGATGATGTCAATTCCCTATTAGAAAGAAATAATTAAAACTAGATTATGGTTATGAACAGCTCTGACCTGCTGAGAGCCTGAATGCTTTGCTTCACTCAGGACTCCAGTTCTTGTGACTGCAGGTCAGCCCTACGCAAACAAAGCCTTAACAGAAATGTTACGGAGGAAATAATAGCCATTTCCAATGATAATACACAATTTTAGCACCTACGCTTGGCTGATTTAGGTGGTCGGCTAACATGTCAAACAGCCTGCCTTAGTTAGGTGAGCCTTTAATGGGTAACTGGCAGACTCTGGCAGCCTTATTTCTGTTTTAGATTTGGTTTGTCATTGGGTATCCATTACCTGCCATTCATCTTTGATCTCTTTGGACAGGCCTGATCAAAAGATGTCATTTGACCTACTCCACTTGGCAGAAACTTGTATGACTCTCATAAAGGGGGCACCCCAGCTATAAATAAAATGACATTATTATTTTTCTGTCCTATCATGTAGAAGAGACAATTATGATAATGCAGTGTCTGTCACTTGGAGCCCAGCAAATTGCTAGCTCTCACGCAACTGTTTAGCTTTCTTATTTGTTTTTTGTCTGTTTTCCTCCATTTCAAGTTGAAAATAAAACAGAATTGAAATCACTAATGCTCTGCCTCACACTCTTGACAGTCTCAGGGCTTCCTTTTATGGGACTGATGTGCAGATGTGACCATCAGACTGTTTGTCAGTGGTGGGTGGTGGTTAAGTGCTGTGTTGGCAACACATCCCAACAATGGAATCAGGTTTATACTTCATTTCCACCTCTGCACATGAGCTCCTATCTGAATGCAATGCTGGTACATATTACAACTAACAGATAAAAATCATGGAGAGAGTTTATTGTATCTTTAATAAAGCAACAACAGAGGAAATGTATGAGCCCTTTTTCTACTGCCAGGGGGCTTACGCATGAGGGGGGATTCTGGAAAGGATGAGAAACAAGCCAACTGTCGGGATGTTGATTGTCTTTTGGCATTTTTCCAAGCGGCACATATACCCCATTCCAATGCATTCACATCTCTAGCAAAGTACACTGTGTGTGTGTGTGTGTGTGTATGGACAAACAGGGAGCAGAGCATACACAAACTGCTTGGTCTGCTACCTCTCTGCACATGTGGGTCTGCATACCCGAACACTAACAAGCTCTGTTTGGCCACTGGCCTGAACCTCTTTACAACCTCTTGGCTAAAACACCACTTCCCTCATGCAATCTCCCACCAGGCAGTATTTATGATGTTTTTCTCTGTCTTCACCATGGAAAGGTACATGGCAATACTCAAGGCACTTTGCTGAAGGACATAAGCTCCAGCAAAGGCCACCACTGGCACTCTTACTGCACAAGTCCTGCTGCTATGTCTCCACAACACACTCTCACAACAGTATAGTAATACTCACAAAATTAATTACCCATTTCACATTGCTTAATGTGTGACAGTTGGTCCATAAAGTTACTACAACCATCCACTATGGGGAGACTCTGCAAAACCAACATGGCTAGTGAGCAAAATCACACATGCTATCAACCTCGAGTTTGAGAACAGGCACCTATGAAAGATGATACAAAAATCTATGTACCTCCATTTGGTACTTGCTCTAATTGCTCTTCCACAGACTAGAGGTGCTGCTGCCAGTAAACAGATCTCTGTTTACTGACAGAAATGCTGAGAGAGAACTAAAACTGTTAAGGGCTTGTAAATACCAAATAGTTACTCCTCATTAATTATTTGTAATTAATTATTCATGATTAATTTGTGCCAGAACAGGAATGTTTTATTCTGAATTAATTTAATTCATTTCAAAATTGCTACTTTAAATTGCCACCCTACTATAACATGATATAATCTCTCTCTGTAGACAAGCCCTAAAATATTAAAAAAGCATTTAAAACAAAGGAAGAGTGGTATGTTATTTCATAGAAACACATGCTGTTTGCCAGCTTTGGAATACACTTTGCCTCCTCATCGAAAAGGCAACCTAGACAAAATGGAGCCTCTTTGGTGGCCTAGAAAATTTTTGCAATAAGGAAAAGGGGGAAAATATCCCATATCAAACTTGGGAGTGGAGACAGATCCCACTCATGCCACAAAAAGAGCAACTGAAAGCAACTAGGTTCTCCTCAGACATGGCTATGGAGAGCAACTCAAGAGAAGTATCAACAAAAGAATACTGGAAACAAAAATAAAGAATTGGAATTGTAAGGTATATTTTAAAGATGGAAAACACCTAGATTTTTTTCCTTATGGAATTAAGAATACTACAAAGAAAGCAGATGGTAGGACTTAAAATTCAAGTACATTTGGCAGGGAAGCCTTTTCCTGTTTCAATAGTGTACATTATTCTTCTAATGCAACACAAAAGTGTGCCTTCAACATAGCACGATTCTTTCAGGTAGATTTCTTTATTACAAAGTTTAGCTTCTTAATGATACATACTTGAAAAGAGGAAAGATGCAGAGACCACTAACTTCTCCCATTTGAGTTGTTACTGTCCAGACATCCTCAGCAGAGATAGGAGTCAAACCAGGTACTAAGCAAGCACTCCTGCAGAGTAACCTGACAATCCTCACCTATTCCTTCTTTTCAAACCAAACACGGATGTAGCTTGCTTTTATAAAAAACAATTTTCTTGCACATTAACTTCACGCTACAATCTGCAAGAAACATGAAACACATGAAAACAAAAGTCCCAGGTTTTTTACCTCTTTTAGGGTACAATCAAAAAGCACACAGATTATCTTATTTCTAGGGTGTTATCACTAAAGGAGAACCTCAACAGAGGGAGAAAATTACACCACAAGTCCCACCAATACCTTGTGAGCAGGCATTCAGATCCATACAACTCACAGGATATATAGGATTTTTTTTTTTCTCCCCATAACAGAGGTTTCTTACCCTCTTGTGAGAAACCAGATAAGTGAACAATACAACGGTGATCCTAAGGGAAAGGGCTGACCCCAGTGAATGGAGGCTTCTTTTCTTGGCGTGGGATAGTATACTAAGGTTTAAATATAAAGGGGCATGGCTGAAAGGGAAAACACCACTCAGAAAATAAGTTCCATAAAAGAAAGTGAAGGAGCGCAGTAATGTCTAATCCCAGATACAAACCACTGAAGTTGACTGAGAAGCATCCTCAAAAGCTACTTTCTCCCTGTGCCAGTTCAGGAGGATCAAAGGCTGCATGTGCACAGCTCTACCCTTGGACAAGGATGGACAAACTGCCCGCTTTAACCCTATACTACAAAGTCACTCCCTTCCTCTCTTTACTGTTCAGCCTTTTTGCAGCAAAGGAAGCATTTCCTCAGATTTGAACCGCACATCCATCTTCACTTCTCCAGCTAAGATTTATTTCTAACCAGTTACAGCTATATTGCAGCAAGTGCAGATTTTATTTCAGTACAAAAATGCCCTATTTTGATTTAACACAATGCAAGCTCTACTTCATTGCTATGAAAACAGCCAAAGGTAAACTGGTTTAAAACCATGGCTTTAGTTAAACCAACACATTCATGTGCAGCCACCAAACCCTGCCTCATCATCAAAGGTATCTCCCAGCTGGCTCATTTAACAATCTGTGCTCTGCTTTGTTACAGCTGACTCCTTTGTAATTCTCACTCTCTCTCCAAAATTTCTACAGTATTGGGTGATCCTCCCCTAGTAAAACGGTAATTTTTCACAGGAAGAAACTCAAGCAGTTTCTCTACACAAGCAGACTTCATTTCCTCCCTCTCCTACCCCTCTCAGATACTACTGCAAACACATGTCTATCTCAGTCAGTTCAAAACCCTCAATGCCACATTTACAGGCTACATCTGACTTCGTCTAATGGCTTTTTGATACCTAAGGTACTGTCAAAGGTAAAATCTGAAACATATCATGCTGCATTTGAGCTAAAAACATTAATTTCGAAACAATTTCTAGTAGTCCTTCCAACCAAGTACTTCAACCGCACTGTATTTATTTGCCCTAAAATTTAGCAGATTCCTAAAAAAAAGACAGTAAAATCATTCTTCAAAGAAAAGCTGCTATCACCTGCAACATCAATGAATATATGTTAATGAAATGGTAAGCTGT
>NW_026916253.1:1942500-2027500 GCF_034315485.1 Pezoporus occidentalis
TATTTTGGTTAATTTTTAGTATCATGAATAATAGAACAAAAAATACTTTTTGCAGTATCTCCTATTATTCTTGTTCTTTTATTTAAAACCATGTAAAACAATTATGATAAAAGATGTTATCAACGTATAGAGCAATTATGTCATAAACTACCTTCTGCTCAGAAACTTGGAAGTTCATTCAGTCAAGTATATATGTGAGCCTGCTAGATCAAGAAAATAAAAACTCGATTAACAAGATCCCATTGTGAAGGCAAGTATATAATCTGACGAGTGCTCGGCTGATAGGTACATAATCTTGTAAGCACAACTCAAATCCCTCAGACCTTACTTACAGGGTGTTTGTAGCTCTCCCTGGCAAAGCTGCCCCTCTGCACTGCCAACCATGTGGTTTGACATGTATGAATGTGTCCATACACACTGTGTACAGCTTGTGTTCTGTTTGTATTGATCATTTGATCTAAAAATAGATGTATTTTGTTCATGAGCTAACACTTTCCTTAAGGCAAAAAATAAGTAGTAACATGTCTGCAGAAATACTGTGTTATTAACATGAAAAACAACCAGAAAAGTACCTCTTGTAAAACATACTGAAGAACAATGCCTGGCAACAGGCTGAGGAGTACTTGGTTTTCATACCATTTCTAAAAGTAACCAGTCATGCTGTCATTAAAGAAACACCACTGAGAAAGCAACAGAAATGTGCCCACAAATATTAAAGAAATTTATGTGTCAATCTTCTAAATAATCTTCTAAAGAAATAACTGTTTTCAGGGGAGGAAAAAAAATCTGAAAACGGATCTGAAGTATTTATATGCCATTGAAGCACTAGTGCAGACTTCAAACCAAACAAAAAGTACAAACTACAAAATTCAGCAATTTTGGATTACCAGCATCACAGCACATTTATATGAATTTCCACAGCAGAGGGTCACTAACAGTGCACACAAAGTACCATGGGAAATAAAGGCAGCCTAATCCCTGATTTTCAAATTTCTTTGCTTATCTTGGTACGAATCAGGATCCACCTTGACAGAGAACTGGTATCAGCCTTTCATAAAGTACCTTGATAAGCAAGAGAAGAGGAGAAGAGGAGGGGGAGATTTCACATGCATGTTGCAGAACAGAAAAGTGCAGGCATGAACCACAGCTAAATGTATAAAATACATAACATACATTAACAGCCTTGTTTGGAAAACAATATGAAATTTTGGAAAGATCTTGCAGTCTAGGCATGACCCTCTGCCTGCATTTCCTAAAACCATATTTAAGGACTTTTTAAAAGCATGGTCCTGAATATCACTGCCACTTGACGATAAAACAGTAAGAGCCATTTGGCATTACTTTGATTTGAACACAAGTAGGAGTTTTGAGGCAGCAGAGTATTGATATCCCCTGTCCCTGCAAACCCTGCCTGAAGCCAGCGGAGCATTCATGTAAATACTTGTTTACAGATTTTCAACACTCTTAGGCACACATAACAAAAGTTCTCAAGACAAGCAATGCCTTCCATCTCCCCACTCCCAGAGCCCAGAGGACAGTGTCAGCCCTGCCAAATCCACCCTAGGGATCAAAAAAGACAATTTTTGACTTCAGAACCTATGATAGGAACACCTATTCAAGTAGTATTTATGTGCCTTCCAGTTAGTCATGACATTTGTGCAGCCCCCTGTGAATCTGGTGCAAGTCTGGAGCATGGAAGGACTCCAGAATGTGGCACAAAACCATGTACTGTTCATCTGAGTAATTCCAGGAGCCCTTCGCAACTATTGAAGTCCATCACATACAACACTAACAAGAGCAAATAGCCAGGCAACTTATGTGACTGTATCTTGATACATCACACAATAGCTTCATTTAGCTTAATGCAGTACATTGCAAAGGCAGCACAGAAGTTAACATTAGTCAACAACATAATGGACAGATAAGTGTCTCACCATGGTTAAGGACATACCCAGGTTCCATTATAAGCTCTATTTTTAGCCCCTCCTTTGCTTTCTCCAAATTGTATGAATAACAAAATTGGTCTGCTTGAAATTACTAAGCTGAAGTGAAAGAAAAAAGTATTTCTGAGAAGTCATGAAAAAAAAAAAAAGGGCAACTTCTTTCAAATTAGACATCACTCTGGATTCTGCAATAAAACTGTAAGGACACCAGGGGAATGAACAATTTTCCATTTGATACTAAGCTATCATTCACCTTAAGTTTCATCCCTGGAGAAGCAGTTTTTCCTTATTTGATACTGAAAAAGTCTGTCTTTTGGAAGCTGAAAGGTTCTATCTTCCAGCCTCATTTTTCAGCATTCTTACCAAGAGTCCTTACCATTATTTGAAGCAACAGGCATGTTGCAAAATAAGAGGCAACTGCTTTTTCCCTGCTGCCAAATATTCAAGTTACTCTTAGCTTCATTGAAAATTAACTTCTATACAGTCCTAGTCAGCAGGTTTCTCAACTAAAACCATACCACTGTACTTCACCAATATGGTAAATTTTATCCCAAAGATTACTTCAGATCCCAAGAGAATTATGTGGTGATTCTTAACAACGAACGAAAGCAAAAAAATTTTCAATACATACATCTATTTTTAAATAGCAAGAAATATAAAAACACATAGTTCCATGTTATTATTAACAGAGGTTGAAAATTTGTTGAGCCCTTTTTTCCTTTTCTGAAACTAACTGAAAGAAGCTTTAAAGGCAGAAAGAAAGTGGGAGTTCAGCTGCAACACTTTTTATGTGTTCTCCACAGGAAGCTTCAAGAATTTGCTCTGTGAATTGTGCAAAACTTGAATAAAAAAAAGGCAATAGTTTTTACACTACATTACTACAGTCAGATGTCTTAGAAAACACTACTATAGATCCAAGCTTGTATAAAACTTGCAATCAGAGTCAGGATTCTCAAGTTTACCCCAAGCTCTGATTTGCTGTATGGTTTCGGCCAACCTATTTTATCCTTTTCACCTTCTCCTTCTCAATAATTACTGCAATAACCAGTAAGCTCCATTACACACCTCTGAGTCAAGCTCCTTGCAGATTTAAAAGCAGCTCCACTGATTTTAAAAGACTGCATACTAATGCAGAATCTGGCTTTCATATGGGATGTTATAATTAATTAATGCTTAAGAAATTCTTTGCAATCATCTGCAGTAATAAGCTACAGAAGTGCAGTTATTGTTGACATACTGAAAGTACCTAGGGAAAAAAAAAAACTCAATATATGGTGTACATAATCTCCAATTACTGTAGGTGGCCTTCTCATGCCAAAAAGAGCATGTGACAAAGGTGACAAAAAGTCTGCACATCCTCCTATGCTCATCGTTGGAAATGCTGGTCCTTACTAACTCAACACTTGAACTTTACAGATTTTTTTTTTGATGCCAATGCCACTGACAAATCCATCATCTGTCAACAGAAACACTCTGATTTCAGGATATTTCACTCCACCTGCCTCCTAAGGAATGCAGGAGAAACAGCATCCTGCACTGTGGGTCAGGTTCAGCTTTGTCCACTATGAAGTAAATGGTGTGGAGAAAGCAGAAGCATCTGCACAGTTCCTATCTCCACCTCCTGAGCAACCACCAGAGCTACGTCCTTCAGCCATCCACTTATTCCAAGTAGGGCCCTGACAGCAATTATTAGTGAATTTATATTGTCATGCTTACACAAGCCAAGCTTTTTTATTTAAAATAACATCACCTTCCACACTATACTCAAACAATGTACACAGCAAGAACTGAAACATGACGGCTGATAAAAATCAAGGTCTTTTTTTATAAACTGCATAAACATAACCATTCTTCTAAAACTAGCAAACCACACCTTTATTTGTATAATTTTAAAGACTGCTTTTTTTCTTAGAAGTTGATATTTTCGAAGGCACCTGGAAGTTAAGTGCCCAATATTTAGAGAAATTAAAATGAGATCAAAATGCTTTAGAACTGGCAAAAAAATTGGATGGGGCTTTGAGCAATCTGGTCTAGCGGATAATATCTCTGCCTGTGGCAGAGGGGTTGGAACTAGGTGGTCTTTAAGGCCCCTTCCAACACTAACCATTCTATGATTCTATAATGATTAAAAAATGATAGCAGGCAACACAACACAGGATTTTCAAAGTATCTTCTAAAAGCAGCATTCAGCCAAGAGCTTTAGGGCCAGGTGATAAACTCCTGAATGTGGCACAAAAACCAGCAAGAAGTTTTGCTGGGGCAACAGGCACTGTCAAAATCTTCCACCTCACCTTAAGCATGATGGTATGTATTTTTGATAAGTAAAAAAAAAAAAAAACAAAGCCGTATTTTGAGAAAATTCAATAATGTTGACTAAATTATCCTGCAAGCTCTTCAAGGCAAGACCCGCATCCTTATACGCTTTTCAACTGTATTCAATACAGACCCTGGTTCTGAGCAGGGCCTCTGGTTACCACTGCAACAAACCTAAAGAAAAAATGGTAAATTCAGACATAAAGAGTTATCATAATACCCCCATGCTCTATCAAGATACAGAACATCAAAGGAAATATGAGATGGTGCAGAAGTGATAACTGCTGTTAGATTCTATGTATAGTCCAATCCTTTATCACATAGCATTAACCATATGGCATCAATTACGTATCTTTTAGACACTATAGGTTCAAAGAAAACTGAAGAGGTAGGGAAAAGGGATGAACTTTAATAAACAAGGGCCATATTTGCTTTCGGTGAAAAGTACATCTTCCTATTCATATAGGAGGTCATGAAGAACTCAAACCTCTGGGAGTATGCAAAGAATGATGCTGGATAAACGAGCTGATTCTGATATTTTAGTGTGAGAGAAAGCAAAGAAATCACAGGTTCATGAGAGTATTTTGCTTGCAGGAATGTTTAAAACAAATGCTGATGAGACGTGCTAAACATTATGCAGGCATTATCAACTACCCACTAAAATATACATATATTTATATATATATTTGATATATATAAAATTAAACCACAGTTCTTGAACATTATTTCCCAAAAGCCAAAAAGTATTCTTTCCAGTTACCCATTGCACTATGTGCTGTAGAGAAACACCTTTTGCATTATTTGCCTTGCAAGTAGCTGTACCGTGAGTATTGCATTAGTGACCTCTCATTTTAGAAGCATCCTTCTATACCTGTAACAACAGCAAGTTCATAAAAAGTACTGCGGCACAAACTAAATACCAACATTTAAGCTATTTAAGCTGTGAGATATAACTGATGAATAAAGAAAGTAAAACCTCGAGTATGTGGAAGAATCCTAAATAGCTTTGTCTCTATGAAATGCATACCCTGCAATGTAACAGTTTTATTGGGATATCTTACACATTAAGATCCATTGGATCCATTGTTGGAAACAGAATTGGATCAAAAAGACCTTCAAAGGAGAAGCAAATCTGAAACACAATTTTTTCTTACATTAGTATCCCTATTTTGAAAGTAGTTCATGAAACACTTCATGGCACAAAGAGAGCCAAAATACTGTTAGTGTATCCTTCTAGAAAGATTAACCTGCAAAATACCTCAGTGTCTGAAATCAGACATCTGCATTATTTGATCTAATGCTATTAATAAACATGAAAGCTCTGGCACCTGTGAAAGAGTGAAAAATGGAACACAGAAGTATCTTTTAATTAAATATATTAATGGTAAATAGCACTTCAGCAAGGGAATTTTATTTTTTTTTTAATTTGGCTCTAGACTAAATATATACTCAAGTAACATTAAATTATTTCAAAATATATTCAGATAACTTTTCTGGTTTATTTGTTTACAAACTTACTTGCTCCCTGAGGTCTCAGCTCTCATGTGCTCCAGCAGCAGGTAGACAGAGGGGAGGGGAGGGGAGGGAGAGGAGGGGAGAGGAGAGGAGAGGAGAGGAGAGGAGAGGAGAGGAGAGGAGAGGAGAGGAGAGGAGAGGAGAGGAGAGGAGAGGAGAGGAGAGGAGAGGAGAGGAGAGGAGAGGAGAGGAGAGGAGAGGAGAGGAGAGGAGAGGAGAGGAGAGGAGAGGAGAGGAGAGGAGAGGAGAGGAGAGGAGAGGAGAGGAGGAACACAGCATCACCTCCATGGCATGACCCAGTGAAACCTGGGCTGCAAACCAGACCTTCAATGCACAGAGATGATTTCTCATAGAGTTGTGTACTCCTCCCACAGCTTTCAGTGGAGGTAAAAAAAAAAACAAAACAAAAAAAATCTTAATTCAGCATACAAAGAAAATATGTATTAAACAGCTACCAAATTTATTCTGCTAATGAAACCTGTATTCTGAGGAGGTGAAGAATATGGAGCTAGCCAGTATTATGTTAGACTCTGCTTGACCATTTAACTGATTTGCAGATCCACCTAGTGAAAAAGCACAAGTTCATTTAGTAAAACGTATGCATAAGATTAACAATCAAGAAAAGGCTAAAATGAAAATGAGGGATAAGTAGAACATTAACAGTAGACATTTTCAGGAGTGGAAAATGTTGGGTAAAGCAGTTACATACTGGAAATGCACGCAATTGGTGGCTTAATTCTTTGGGATTGGGCACGTTCAGATCCCACACAGTCTGAGCTGTATTTTTTAACAAGCTGATACATTTTCTGTCTGATCATTATGGATTTTGACAACGTCATTTTGGAACCTTGGTTACTAAGATATCAATAATTAAATGCTTTCACACTTCGCTCTTGTGGGTATTGGCAACTTATCTTTGTCCTTTGAAGAAGCTAATGGTATAATGGGCAAAACATCAAGAATAATTAAAGAAAATGCTGGTATAAACTCCATCAAAAAAAAATACAACTTTGTGCATGGCTTGGGATCTCACAGCCTGTACTTAGTTTTAAAATTAAGGAAAGGTATTTCTTTCTGGTACCTCTTAACTGTGTTTTGTCTGTGTTTAGAGAGGAAAGTGCATTCTGTAATTAATGATTTAATAGCCTCTATGTGTACTCTCATTTTCTAGTTAAAAGAATAACTGGCTGAAACAGCAGTAGCCCATTACAAGAAGCATCCTTCTCCTTTTGTCTTTTCCTGTAGAAATGCTCCCTGTAACACAGCACCGTTGAAAGTCACAAGCCTTGATTTGCACAAAAGATACTGCAAGCCAGTGACATCTAGGAGAGAAGGGGTGGGAGAGAAAGAATTAATTTTAAAAAGCACAAAGTCTATTTTACACCTGTAAGTACATAATCTTCCCAAATCGGGAAACTCATACAGGGAAATTCAAAGAGGTGAAAAGTCCCTTCCTAGAGATACTGAACACAAGGATGTAGCAAAAAATTAAAGAGAATGTAAAAAGACAACTGTATTACAAAGCTACTAATATCTTGATGCTGTCACTGTGAGAAACCAAGGCAGAACAGATTCATTTGGCTGAAGAGTGGATGCAGCTTTATACAAATGATTAATATTTGGCAAACCCCCTCCACTTGGCTTGTCACCAGCAAACTCACTATACTTCCTTCCTAGCCCTCCATTGTATTTCACATAATGACAGACTAGACTCCAAGATGAGATGAAGCTCCTGCGTCCAGATCAAATGCAAGAAAAACTCACAAAAGAGATCAAAACAGCAAATTTAGCTGCAGTAGCAAAGGACAACTTGTATCTGCTGCAGATGTCTAACCCTGCATTGAAACTCATCAGGTATCTCTGCCCCAATATCATTCTGTTCTGAGGATTAAGATAACAATGTAGAAATGGTCAAAAAGCACAGTTGTTTTTTTTTTTATCTTTTTTAACAAAAAGTCCAAGGGAACAGATTAAAGATACCATACAGCATTGCTTTTACATCATCCCTGAAAAGTCCCAAGCATAAGTACAAAATTATGTGAGTAATAATGCACAACTGTCCCAGAATATTCCTGGAGAGGTCAAGTCTTAAGGTACAGAGTTACAGAACTCTGAAACTGTGTTACACAGCTCAGAAATGAGGAACAGACAGGAAAACAAGTTGAACTGAGGACAAGATGGATAGTAAGGCTGCTCTTCATCTGACCTGCTCTTGTTGAATACCTGGAGCTAGTCCGAGGGCCACCTGCCCTGACAGCCACTGAGCTGTGCTATTACCAGATGTCCCCAAGAACTGGAAAACATAAATAACTCCTAGTCTACACATGCAGAATGCAGCAAACTAAACGTTACCTGACGCATGGTTCCCTTCCAGATCAGCAGCTGCATGCTGCTGCATATCATTCTTTTTTTAAAAGGCATGATCTTCTAATTATTCACGCAGAAATACTTTTCTATTCCTACACGTAACAATGCAACGTTCAAGTTGGTGACAAAATTCTCACAAAACATATTAGCTCCACAAATGTTTATCTTTAATCTACAAATAACTACATTTGGAGAAAATGAAATGCTGCCTTTTCATCATTAAATTATGCAAGACTTGCAATCTTCATTAGTAAATTTGTTGCAATGAAAATGGACATGTTGGTATGAATTACAAAGGACTGGAAAATCTGAAGTAGAAATAAGCCACCAAAAAACTACAGGAAGAAATATTACAGGAACCAGTATGTCAACCCTAATTGTGTAATTACTTTTTGGCTTGGTCATATAAGCTAGAAGCAAGAAACAAGAGACAATGGTAATTTCTTACTGCTGAAATGAAGGTGTCAAACTGTCTTGTATGCTCTGTGTGCTCTAAGCTAAAGTTTACATTTATATCATGTTACTTCAATTACAATCGTAAAAGAGACTTGAATACTTCAGCCGCATTAGGCCAGTATTCATAAATGTTAAACACACACACTACCAGTTGCCTGTGTAAATACATTTTCATATATGTGCTTGTTATTGAAATTCTACTGCATAGATCATTTGTTTGGGAAAGGAAACTTCTTTAAAAGAGATAAAAATGCACCTTTTTAAATATTCTGCAGAAGTACTGTTTTTTTTCCTGAGGAATTTACAAGATTCACAAATGCCAGTCAGTAAACTTCTGCAGCATCTCAACATACAG
The DNA here is from genome assembly GCF_034315485.1 of Pezoporus occidentalis. Taxonomy (NCBI): domain Eukaryota; kingdom Metazoa; phylum Chordata; class Aves; order Psittaciformes; family Psittacidae; genus Pezoporus; species Pezoporus occidentalis. Next base: position 1,951,450 of record NW_026916253.1, read on the forward strand.
TGAGACACGGTAATAGTGCTAGGCCTGATTCTAGCAGTCTGACTCACAGTGCTCTAATCTCTGTGATAACCTCATTTACAGGAAACTACACACTCTAAGCATGCAGAATTTTGCCTGTTCTGCAGCTTGTACAGGCTCAGAGGGGAGGGAAAAGGTGCAATGAGAAGGCAGCTCTATGCTTCCTGCACTGCCAGCCACCTCCTCCTGCATCGAGCATGGAGAAGGGACCAGCACCCTTTCCCTGCCACCCAACAGGGCAAGTCATGAGCCATCTTTCTCAAAAGCAGTCCAAAGCAATCTTTATGCTACTGCGCATTATTGCCGCTTTATTTTATAACTTATTTGTTTTCATTTCTTCAATTTGCCTCTTGCGGGATTGACTCAGTACAGTACTGACAGATGGGTGTGTGAGAAGAACAAACTTCACTCTTGGTAGACAGACAGAAATCAATTAAACAAAGACTGCTTTACAGTAAATAATCAGAATGGAGGGTTGAAGGGAAACAAATGTGAAAACCAGAAACTGAGTATATCCAGAGTGGGCATTTGCGTGTGTATTCAAAAACCAAACATAGGTGTTAGGATGATCTCAGCCTAACACAACAAAACTTCTGTTCTAAGCCACAGTATCACAGATTGTACAGACACCACATAGTTTTATACAACTCATTTTAGGAGTGTTTTTAACCATTTTAATAGGATTATTGTTAAATGCCTATACACAGAACTGTGTTAAGACTTAGGAGAAAAAAAAAATGCTATAAATAATATATGTTACAAAAATTACTTAATATATCTTTTTACACATAAATGCCAGGGATAATTAATATCAGAGCTACATAAAAGCCTAAAGAAGTTGGGATGATTTTTTTTGCACTGTTTCTCAACTGACTTGGGCTTCAACTGGCACAATTGGGAGACATTTATGAGAAGAAGCAAAAAACTTGCCCAGGATGCAGCGGTTACTGAAATGCCAAGTATCCAAAAGTCTTTACAAAATAGAATATTGAGATTACTCACAGGACAATCGCAAATTAGGAAGTCCCTTTTTAGGAAATTACACAAGTACCTAAAAAAGATTCTGTTACAAAATATTGCATTCATGTATATATACAACCTATCTTTGTACAAATACAAAGATCACTCTATCACTACATATAAATTATGCTTGCTGTAATATGCGTACATGAAGTGTAGTGAATTGGTTTTGAATGTTGTTCATGAAGTGTAATCTTCGGAGAAGCAAACCCTGCTCAGCAATCCTATAGTAGTCTCAATGCAGCCAGTGAAGTAACAAATAAGGGTCAAATTATTCATCTGCAAAATCTACATTTCATATACTATGAAGTATCATTTGAAAGCATTTCAGGAAAAGTATTTCAGCAACTTTCAGGAAAAGTGTTTTTCTTAAATTGTCTAAAATGAAGCATAGTCATATGACAGAAATATCTGAAGAATATTTATAATTAATAAAAATATAAATTGTGATTTTCTCCATGTATCTGAAAAAATAAACCCATTTCTGCATTTACGCAGTATGCAGAATCCCCTCCTCTTTTAGTTTAGGACTACATGATTAAACACAGCCTTTTGTAAAGAGTAAGGCCAGATTTTAAGATGAGACTCAGATGCAAATACCGACATGAGCAGAAGCAATGTCCACAAGATCCAAGAGCAGTTTTGGCTCATTTCTACCTAGCTTCCTCAGTCTTTAGGGTAGGATATGAGTAATTGTGACAACTGTAACATCAGCCATTTCGGCTTTCCTTAGCCTTTTTCCTCCTTTTCTGTTTCCCAAAGACCTTGAGAAGGATTTTTGATTGTTTTCTTTCCTTTTTAATTTAGAATCATTTGACTATTAAGCGGATCCTTTTTTTATTTGCAGCTGTTTAACCTGCACTTCAATTTTTGAATTATAAAACTTGAAAAAAAAAGACTCCTTCCTTCAGCAACTTAAAACACAAGTTCCTTTTTCTTAAATTGTCTTTATCTTACATTAAATGAAGAACATACTGTCAAGTCATAGCAAAATCTCAGCATATCCCCTACCCATGGCAGGGGGGTAGAACTAGATGATCTTAAAGTGCCTTCAAACCCTAACTATTCTATGATTCTATGATTCTATATATAGCAAAACAAAATATTCAATTATAAACTCCACCTCAAAAGTAACATCTACATATGACTATTTAATTACAAAACTGTACACATAAGCATTAACTCTCAAATTCTCTTGTGAAGGTATATTCTCCTCCCTTCTCCTTCCCCCTCTTTCCCCCATTTTATGGGTTGAAAATCAAGGTAAATACAAAGCTCACTGACTTCCCTTCCAAGGAAAAATCAGGAATTACTAATTCACAGTGTTGTTTATTCACCTCTTCTTCTTAAATCCAGAACTGCACACAGTACCAAAAAGAAGTTGAAAGAGGAAATTTCAAAATCATTACACTTACTACAAAAACTCAAAAGCACAGAAATTCTAAGTCTTGCTACTACTCCAAGTGGGATTCAAGCTACCTTTAGCAATAGAATGATCTAATGGCAGCAATGTTCTCATTCAACTGCATGGATACAGACAGGCATTCTTTCATCCTTCAGTACTGTGGGATAAATAAAAGCCTGTTTAATACTAAAATTTTACTTCTTTAAGTAGTCTTATTCTATCTCAGGAAAGAAGAAAGCAAAAAAAGTTATAGTGATGTTTCCTATGATCCCAGCTTCCTTTAGCTGGCAATTCACAGACTCACTAACATCTAGCTACACTGTGCTAAAAACTGTATGTTCTGGATACACAGTGTATCTAAGAAGGCCCTGAAGTAGCTTTTTGAGTTTTAAGGTATTAATATGAATGAGAGCAAAAAGTTTAAAAAACTACTATGAGGGAAACTGTGTGTTTCATTGAGTACCAACACTGTCTTACACTTCATAAAACATATGTTGGAAAATCATTAGTTCAATACATAGACTTATGCCAGATTATGAATACATCTAATTTCAGGAATTTAATCCCTCACTGCAATATTTTTTTTTCCAAGAAAAAAAAAAAAATTTATTCATATATAAAAGTTAGGCCTTCTCAAACCATATACTCCCAGCTTTGATGCCTGAATTCAGCTCCATGTTTTCAAGTTTTTGACATATTAAAGACACATATAATAAATAAGTATATTACTGTGTGGAATACAAAGTTCTATTTAAACTTCAGGATACCAGCATTTACCAGACACTTTTGACTGAAGGCAGGTCTTGTAAAATCATTTTTACTAAGCAGGACCCCAGAAAACAGGTGAAGCTGAATATCTGATAATGTACTTATGAGAATTTGTAAGTGTAAATAGTTTGAACATAAATATCTTTTAAAAAGTGTGCCTGCTTTCAGGCAAAGCACGAAACGCAACATTCCAAGTAGTAGAGATTTAGGTAAAACAATCTAAAACTACACCCTTTAAGAGGATTTTATGGACTTGCTGACAGACATGAGATGTCATTGAGGGCATGGACACAACAAAGCTTTAAGGTAGAGTTGTTAAAAATATTCTCATGCTATACAGTTGGTGGATTCACTGTCAAATTAAAGACAGCAGCTTTTTTATTCTTCATATCTCATAATAGCTTGTTCATCTTTTTTCTACTTATGTCACTGATATTTCATGTCTGCCTTGATCTTGTTTTTAATGTAATTTACACAAACCAAAAGATAATAACGATAACAATACTACACAGTGTAGTACAGCTAAAGTGAAACTTCAGACTTCAAGACTGCAGCTGTAATGTATGTTTCTTTGCCACGGTTTGTCAGAACAAGCAGAAGGATAAAACACTGATGAAGATACACTTTAAGAAAATGTCACCTATTTGCACAGAGATGGAAAAAGTACTTATAGTTTTAGGAATCCTGGCTTGCTTTAGTGTTAAGCACCCACAGCTGCTAAATAGATCAGGTACAACACAGCCAGCATACAACTGTTTATGAGTATGCAGGCTGTAGCTAGTAAATGGTGATTTTCTGCTGATTTTAGTGGAATGTCCATTTTAGATAGCAAAAATAAGAAAACCAGAAACCAAAGGAAAAAAACTCCCGAGAAAATTACTCCTGAGAAAATTACAGATTTACTAGGGATCTTTTGCTGGACTTCACTTGCAGAAATGGGAAACAACCTTGACACACATAAAAACTATCTTCCTTTTATTTTCTTCAGAAATACTCTGAAGGCAAAGAGCATTTTTCATGCACAAGAATGTGTAAACCCAATGTTTACACAATGTAAACTGTTTACACAAATGTTAACTGATTCAGTACAAAACTATCTCCACAAGATAAGGATATCTGTAGTGTTCAAATGCCACAGTATAAACACTGGGCAATAGACATTGCTCCCTCCGTTTCCAGTGATAGTGGACAATGTGTGCCTCCTGACAATATCATCGTTATAAACTTTATTATTACATTTGGTATTTCATGAGATGTCTGGCAGCTGATTGCTGAGACACTGCATAGCAAATAGTGCTCCCACACGTTTCATGGATTTTTACTGAATTCCAGTATAACCTAACCTGTTAATGCTGCTGGAATGTATAAACACTGTTAACTGCTAAATTCCCTGTATCAACATTTCAGAAATTAAACAAGTTGGCTGCTAACTGTTGAGGAAGGTTTTGATGTACTGAATAAAATAGCATCATGGGGTGAAAATCAAGATCACATTTTTAAGAAGACATATTTTCAATAATGAGATGCAATTTTGTACTAAAAGAGTAAGAATAAAGAGTGTGCCTTTAGGAAAGAATCAACAGCCAAATTTACAAAATACTGCTACCTATCAGTAGAGACACTTGACTGTGATAATATTGTCTATTTACAACTTCATACTATTCTGAATATTAACAAAAGTTTCTTGGCATCACATTAATAATTGTCTAATTATTCCAAAACAAATTCAAGTATTCCACCTGATTTAATGCCATTACACAAAATGTCTGTTCCTGGTTGGGTCATTAGTATTACATTACATCCATCTTAAGGAAAACAACTACTTAGCATCTAGTCGCAAATCCTTAAAGGTTCTTAAGCACTTAAACATGCACAAAAGCACATTACTTGAGAAGATGAGAACCCAACCAACAAGGGTCTACCAGCATCATCTGTATCTACATTACATCAACAATGAGCAGTGACACAGCATAAAGTTATCAGGTATCACAGGTGAAATCCTGTTCCTTAAGCTGACACTGCAGGTCTCTGTAAAAGCCCAATAAAGTCAACACAGCCAAAGAATCATATTTGTGTTCAATGGGCTTTGGACTGGGTCTTAACAAGAGCAAACACTGGAAGCATCACTCCCCATGGCTTACTTCAAAGGACAATCCATAGCAGTACAGGCTTCTCCAAACCTCTGCTTCAAGTTATCAACAGCTAAGTCAGTCTGTAGAACACTTGAAAGTGGAATAACCCATAGGAAACTCTGCAAGCCAGGTTAATATCCAGCCCCAGTAAGGACACTTGAAGATAATGCCTGGCAAGTTCTGGGTTGCACATGAATGTCTGCTAGGAAGGGCACAGCTGCAGTTAGCTGAACAAAAGAGAAGGACCAAACAGCTGCTTTGAAGTTTCCTCCACATTTATGTCTTACCATTCTGTGACATGGAAGCAAATCCAGGAGAGGAACTGAAGCTCTACCACCCTTACCATTTCAGTTCATTTTTACTGCCTACTGTCCTAGACTGCTTGACCTACCTCAACAGCCAATGTAAAGCTGCCATTGTATATAAGGTGACAGCTTCAGCTAAACAGTTCTCAGATATGGTCCATCACATGTTAAACACAAAGTTCTTCCCCCTCTGGGCTGGATGAAGCCATGATGGAGATAAGAGGTCAGTGCAGAAGCCGAGCAGTGTCACCAACCTGTCTCCAGAGCAGCCCAAGGAGCTGAGGACATGGGCATGGAAAAGAGGGGGAAGCTGAAGGCCCCTTTCCCACTCAGGCAAGTTCATGCCTGAAAAGCCTGACTTTCTGTCTGGTCCTCATCTCCTTAATCACACTAAAAACTGGTACCATTCATAGCCAGTTATGCAACTGTTGCAGACTCAAAGAAGAATCTAACACCTCCTTTCTCAGTGCAGATGCACCTCACATTGAATATACCCAAGATTCCAATTACAAGAATGAAAATTCCTTAGGTTAAGAAATTGCCATTTGAGAGGTTTGGGGGAGGTCTTGTGTGGAAAGTACAGAGCACATCAGTGATCTGACAGACTTCAACTATCATTACACACCCACAGTTCTTACACAAGAAAACCCACACAGGGACATCTGTGCTGGATGTAAGCAGAAAAATCTGGGGGATTCCAGAGTGTTAATACACAGTGTTACTACAGGTTTCTACTACTGCTGTTAAGAAGACCTGCTCATGGATCAGCACTCCATTATGTCGGGCATTATACAGACATGCAACACACAAAGACATTTCTACACAGGCAATGAAACCAAACTACTTTATGAAAAGTTGATCGTGTCATCCAAGCATATTATTCCAGTCCATATCAGTCATTTTATCACAAAATTTAACTATTTTGTTTCTTTTTATCAATGTTCAGTAACTATCTTTACAAAATGCTTGTACTGTCTTCCACAAAAGTTCTTAGTTTTGCCCTAATGAAAACAAATAGTTTTGTTAACTAAACGCCACCACCAATGAACATCAAGTAACAAGGATGTCGTCCTTTGCGAAATGTTAAATCTTCCGTTTTTTCATGACTGAGCACAAGTTTCTAAAGGACGATAACTTCATTTTGTAATTTGTTTATTGCTTAATCATGAAGACCAGATTGAGCATTTGAGTCACACAGTTTTGTGTTGCACACTCCTACAACAAGAATGTGCTGTAAAATTTTATTTCTTTTTCTTCATTCAGCTTACTGCTTGCTTGTCCTACTGCTTATTCAGCTAACCATCTCAAAATGAAATGCAATCACGTAGCAAGATTTCTCTGCTGCTAGAATATTTTATACAGAAAACTTATAAGCATGAGGAAATAATGCGCCACTATTCTCATACATTACATTGCAGTATTTGCTAACTAATATAGATAGGAAGCATTTTATTGCAGGCCCAGAGCAAAAACAAAGGAAGACAAGGTATCCTGGGTAAATGATACATTTCAGCATATAAAAAACCACTCACGTACTATGTTTGCTGTTTCAAGTTCTACCTTCTATTTTACAAATATTCTCTCAACAAAATTTGCCACAGGTCTGACCCAGTCCACCTAGTTCATGTCTTTCCATTTTACATATAAAGTTAAGGCAGTTATCAGAATTGTACTCTTATGCACAAACTATCTAACTAATTAAGTTAATATGGCAAATGCAAGGGGATCTGTGGGTTAACTAGAGAGCAAAACATACACTGAACTCTAAAACAAAAACAGTATATATGGGATTTTGAAAGTAAGTAAATGAGAATTCAGATAGTTCTATTTTGGGGACCATACAGGTCCAGATCTCGGCCTATCAGTCTTTTCCTCTCCATGGCACAAGTCCTTCCTCTCCCTTCTCCTGAAGGCATTTCCACTTCTGCTCCTTTCTACACAATTACCCCACACATTAGAGTAAAAGCCGTACCCTGCCTGATGGTTTGTGTCTGATGATTCCCTATCTGAGAGGCCATCTGGCTTTGCTCCTGGATTATCAGGCAACATGAGTTAGTCATCTTGCACCTATGACAGCAAACCTGTTATCTTTTACCCCTGTAATTTCTGAAGAGGTATCCTAGAAAAGATGCTGAATAAAACAAGATACTTTACATCACAGAAGCAGTAACATACAAATGTATTTCATGCATTTCACTGCAGTGCAGCTCGGACACTGAAGGACATTCACTTAGAGAACACCAGGACATCTTCCAAGCTTCAGGCTTAGCTTGCAGAAGACGTTTCTTAAGCACACTGCTGACAAACTGAAAACAGGGGATAAGAAATATTTTTGTTCCACTGCACAGGCTTGTAGGACTGAAACCCTAAAAATCACTGTGCATATAAAAGATGGAACAGCAAGCTACACTGAGAGAAATAAAAAGGGCAACTAACCTTAAAAATATGGAATAAAAATCTCTCTCATATCAGAAATCTTCAGAAGGAAATATATTCTTAATCATTTAAGGAGACAGCGCTCTCTGAAGTCAGTGAAAAATACCCTGGATCTCTTGCAGCAAGAAGGACCGACCTGAAGACTATCTGTCAAGGTAGCTGCAGTGTCACAGCCTGGAATATGCAAGTGTATGTACTGGGATACGGGAAAGTGTTACATACATGCTCAGTTCAGCCAAGTATACAACAAAGCTCAGCCAAGCACGTTACATGTATTTCCTCAATGTATTTTTCTCAGTATACAAACACCACGTAACTCAGTGGTTCCTACTGAGATACTACATTCTACTTAACACTGTTAACGGCAAGTTAAACACTGGCAAATGCTGGATTATTATTTGGCTGCTTATTTTAAACTCCCTTTGTACACTCTTCCATTGGTTAACACAAAACAGTTTACTATTTGTTCCAGTGTTAATGTTTGACATATTCTGTCAATTTTTTCACTTCATATGAACAAAAAGGCAATCTAGCTTTAGCACGGACAGTACTGAGGTTTTACAACTTCCTAAGCAGTTTTCCTTATACAAGTGCAAAAGCAACCTGCATTTCAGGAAGGACGATGAAAGGACTAGGACAGAAAAATCCTTTCATAGATTTCAACCTCCTTCACCTGTGAATCAATAAATATTGCAAATGGGGAATTCTATCTTCCCTCAACACCATGCATGGAAAAGAGACTGAGAAAAGATACACCTCAATTTGATAAGCAGATGGAACAGATTACCAAAGAGAACTTTTTGTTTATAATCCACTAGGTAATCACTATCAGACTAAACAATAGCTTCCTATATTCCAAGATGCAGCCATCTATCCAAATGTCTCATCCAACATTTTCATGATGTCAGCACTATATATCCCTCCATTAGGGAACTACCGCCACAGTTCCTCTATCAGTAAATAAAACTGTGATCAGCAGATCTGAAATACAGCAAATACTTGAAAAGGTATCATCAGAGGTGTTGATATGTGAAAAAGACACAAATCTGTTTCCCAGAGAAGTAGGAAAGAGCTCTATAGCCATAAACATGTCACCTCGCATGCAGGCATGGCTAGCCCACATTTATTCCATACACAAAAATGTGCCAGAGAAAGCACTGCATAGCCATACACAAAAACCCAGCCATGCGCCCTGTACAGGCACTGGGCCAACACACCTATGACAAAAAAATGTCAGTAATGGGGAAAACTGAATTAGCATTATGTACAGAATAAAAAAAAAATAAAAAAGAGAAGTTAGTCTGAGTCAAAAACGACCTGTCAGCAACTCTAGACAACATCCTAACTTTAAGCACTGTGCTATGAGCCCTGGGTGATACTGACTTTGGTCACACAGCATACATCTAAACCTAATGTTAACATGTACTACTGTGCTTTTAAAGCTTTTATTATTTCTCACAAACTTCAGTGAACATTACGTTCTGAGGAATCACCAGTATGAAATGTTACTTGAGGCTACAGATTTCTCCAAGCCATCCAGTCAGGCAGCATTCAGATGGTACCCCATTTCTTTCTTCGCTGTGTTCTCTCCTCTAAGTAAATACTGGAATGATTACAAGTGAAACAGCGTGTGAGAACAGAAAATGTGATGCAGGCTACACACAATTAGCAGAGGAGCAGCTTTTGACACACTGCTGCAGAGAATTATGCAAAGAATAATCCAAGGAAATAGCCAATATGAAAGGGATGGGGTGTGCAATAACGGAATGCAAGATTTTCATTCTGCAATTTTAATTCCCAATATTTCACAGCATATACCCTTGCAAATCTTACTGATAATCAACACTAATACCTAGGTTTTATATTGAAAATACTGGGTTCATTCTCCCAGCAGCACAAATATGAAGTTTCTTTGTCCAGTTCTAGAAAACAGGATAAAGGAAGTATAAAATCAAAAAAGAAAAAATGCAAAGAGAGGGAACGTGGCAGTCACCTCTGCTTCACTGCTTTTGAAGCACTTTTTTTTAAATGAAACTTTAACAATGCAATCATTGTACTTATGTTGTCTTGTGATCAGTGCTCCACAGACATCTTACCTTCTAAGCTTGAACAAACACCAAAGTTGGGACGTTTTGGACTACATGAGTACTTTGCCCATCAAGAATATGACATTCCATTCTCATAAAGATGGTTCATCTAAATATGGTCTCAGCTTTTCGGCAACTAACAAGTCTCAGTTTGCAGGTTGACAGCTGTAGGTCATGGCTGCTCAGCACCAGAAGTGCATTCCTGTACATTCTTGCGCAGGCACATGCAATGCTGCATCTACTACCTGAGTACCCAGACTCTGAGGAGCTGGCAATTGGGCACTGCAGCATCCTTTTTATCATTCCAGCTAAAAAATAACAGAAATACTAGAAAACCAGGTTTAGGAATCAGCTCACAAGGACCTGTTATTCCACATGCTGATTGAAAATGAGATAGGTGCTGCCTCAACATCTTTCCTGTACTGAATGAGGAGCAATACTGAGGACTTGTAGAACTTTACCCGCCTTGCAGATGGCAGAGCTGGTGCAACTCTGATTGCTGCTATACAGGATAGCAAATGAGACAATATGCTGAAAAGGTGGCCCAGAATGAAAAGGCTGAATGAAAGCCATAGGACCCTTACTCAGGACTAGCCGCACACTCTAGTAACGGCCGGTGGAGATAGTAAAGCTGAAAGAAGCTTAGTGCAAGCATGCAGGAGATTTGTGACAGAAAGTTAGAACTCCATGTCAAGCCTTTCATGCAAACAATAAATATTACTTCTGCTCATAATCAGACTTTTCTCCAGCATCGTCTTTGAATGTTGAACCTTTTTCAATTAATTAAAAACTATGCACTGCAGAGTGCATATTTTATCAGCCCTCAGCTGCTTAAGTGTCTAGAAAAGACCAGGCAGTTTTTCTTTTTTCCAGACAACCCAGAGCAAGTACTTGCAAGGGTCATATCTTTTTAATTATCTTTTCTCTCTTTGATTAATTATTCCGTCTGACAATAGCGTGTTTCTAATGCTATTCACCTGCCTTTGATGATTGACAACTTTTCTGTCTGATTCAAAGCAAACAGCTGCTGCCATGATTGCCTAGCAACCAGGATGTGACGGATGAGCCCCAAAGATGGATGGCTGCAATAAATCATGTCTCCAGCTATAAAACTGAAAAAAGGGATAAGAATAAAAGCGAACAAAAAACAAAACAAGGTTTCTTCCCATGAGTGCACTCAGCTCCTTACCAATTACACCTGAAATGGACTTTGTGTCTATTAATAGCAAAGTTTTCTATCAGTAAGAATGCAATGATGCCATTTGTATCAAGGTGTGTTTACAATTGTTCCAGCAAATTGGCACTTGTACTTCAATTACCCACTGTGTTACACAAGTGCAGGGGTAGGAGATCAAAGTTTTACCTTCCACCATTGAAGGCTTGATAGAAAATATTGCGTTTTTTCATGGTGTTGGACATGAATGAAGTGTATAAACTTGAAATATCCTTACTTTTGGCAAGAAAGCATACCACAAGCAAACCGAAGTGAATCTGTGGAAGGAATAACAAATGCCAGATTTCTGAAAAACTTATTTGTATGAAACTCATATAAGGTCACTGTTGGATTTCTGAAATCTGTTTTAATCTAAATGCTGTACTTTGTTTATTAAATGCGGCTGTAATTTCCAATTACTAGGAAACATCCCACAATCAAAGAAGTTCATGTAACAAGCACTGTTTCAAAAAAACTATCTACTTGTGCAAATTCAAGACTAATTCAACAAAAGCCATTCTCATCTATTTTTACCTACCATTCCTGTGTCAGGCAAGGAACATTCAATAGTTTGTCAACTCAGAACAAGTTTAACTGGGCTGCATATCACACTTGCCAACAGATGTTTGTGCACATACCCCCATCACTTTAAGTTTTGGCACTACCTATTGCCGAAGCTGCTCTATTGCTGGAGTGTCTATGTCCTGACAGTCACTGCCTGCACTTCACAAGACTTAATCCTAAAAAAAAGCTGCTTCTTTAATTCTTCCAGCAGGTGGGGGTGTCCTGGTTCCAATGAAAGTGCTTCAAGAAAGGGAAGGGATTGCCCTCAATACTACAAGGACACGCTATCCACCTGCAAGAGTATCCTGGACACCTAGGAGTCAACACGAAGACTCAAAGATCCCCAATACTGGGTGAAGAGTGTGAAGTGGAAAAGAAAAATGTAAATGCTGAAATAACTATCTTCTAGAAGTTTGTTTACTTTCCCTTAACAGGACCAAAATGCAGCCTGCTAGCAAAAGGAGCTGGAGAGTGTTAATCTGTTCACAAGCCCATTTTTATACTGGAACTGGCAATGCCTGACAACACTGCGCTGGAACAGCCACAGTCCTGCTTATGTTTTAGTGTTACGTACTGCATTCAGGCAAAAGACTGCCTGTATCCGTGTGTGGGCCATAGCTCTGTCTACATCCTTTACAATTATTGAAATACTCTCACTAAAAACTTAACTCTGTCTCTGCCCGTCCCTCTCTCCATTGTACACACACGGAAACCCAGCCCCTATAACAACTGTAAAGCACTCCTGTAACGACCAGCTAGTATTTGGTAACAAACAATGAGAAAGCAAAGCCATCAATCACAGCATGTATGCTGAGACCTCCATTCTGTCCCAGCTCATCCAACTCTCAAGTTACAGCTTTACACGGCAAGTCTAAATAATATTCAAAATGATAAATGGCACTATAAGCCTGATATCCATCATCAATCTTTTTTTAAGGAACATCCATCTTCAATAATGCACGTTTGAAACCAAGAGCTCCCAGATTCATTTACACAACCCCCAGCAAGCTGGTGCTGCTTGAATGATACGTGTCAGCCAGTTTGTCCCAAAGTTAAAAAAAAAAAAGGAAAACAATAAAAATAAAGGAAAATAAAAAGAGAGTGAGGAAGAAAACAGGAGGGGGGAATCTTAAGGGGGTTGAACAAGGCGACTTAGCAGATAATACAAAGGAACACAACCTCTTCAGTCACTCTGCCAGTCCCCCCCAGCACGGGAGCTCTCCCACTCTGCGTCCCGGCCGTCCCTCTCCCAACGGGCGCCTTGCCATAGCTGGGCTGTGCTGAGGGGAAAAGGCAGCAGGGCTGGAAAGGGAGCTCCCCCCCAACCCCCCCGTGCTGCCTGGCAGGGCCCGTGTGATAAATGACACATGTCGTTCTGTCGGGAGGGAAGGGTGGGTCAGTGATGTATGGCTCTGCTGAAAAGGAAATCGACTGTTTGGCATAGTGCGGCTATTCTCCACCAGGATTTAGTTTCAGAACTCTAAAATGAAATCTCTGATGTTTCAAGTGCACGGTTAGGGCAGGCTGATGGGCAGCCGAGGCAGCTCACCCCCCCTTTCTTTTTTTTTTTTTTTTTTATCCTTTCTCTGTCCTTTGGATTTCAAAAAACTGCTCCACTGACTGGAAACTGCAAAAGAACACACATATATCAAAGCCTTCAATAGTTATGATCCATGATAAAATTTAAATAGGTTGAGGTTTCTATTTTTATTTATTATTGGGGGGGGGGGGGGGAGAAATGGCATGCAGGCTTGACATAAAACCAAGATAAAAATTAGCATGTTTGAAGTAATCGTCCCACAGCTTGACATCTGCATAGTAAATTTTAAAGGAAAAAAATGTGTCAGGCAGGCATGAGCTGTTCCTTCCCTCCCCCCCTCTTTCATTAGCTCACTGGCAGGGTGGCACTTCTGAACCTCATTACTGCAGGAGGATTTATGAAGCTGAACCCAATGGCAAAGAAAAGGCATCTGTCAATAATTGTAGGGAGCTGCACTCACAGCTTTGAAATCTCATTAAGTATGCAGTTATCAGGCATAAAGATCAAAAACATTACTCAACTCCGACAGAATCTTATGGAGGAACATTAATTAGCAACAGGCCTACAGTACAAAAAAAAAAAAAAAAAAAAATGGAAAAAAAAAAAAAAACAACAGACTTCCTCTCACACCTGCCCAACCCACAAACCAAAAGAAACACTCCCCCTCCCTTCAGGAAAAAATAATTCCCAGCATCTGAGACTGATCAAGTACATGAAACAAGAGAGAGGGAAAAAAAAGCCCAGTTGAGACAGTCTTGGCGGTGAAGAGAGAAAAGGAAGAAGCTGTCAAAGTTGAGAAGGATGTCAGCACTGGCCCTGATTACAAGGGCCTATACAGTTCCCAGGCCTTTTATCATCCCTGCCATCAAAAACAGACTCTGTGTCACAGATGGATGACTGATGGCTGCCAGTCTTGAGCAGCCTCGCCAAGCCTCCTGGAGGCCCCTGCTGAGATCTGGCCCTCCAGCAACAGGCTTGACCTAGCAGGAAAACGACTGCCGGCACCGAGCCCAGACCCAGAGATCTTCAGCAACAGCAGCACCCTGTTCTGTTCTTACCCAGAACAATTCTGCAAGAGGTTGGTTGGGGTTTGTTTGTTCAGCTTACAGAAGTTAAATGTAATACTTCTGCTCTCCATGCAAAGCCTGTGCATTATTTGAAAATAACACTAGCCAAAAAAAAAAAAAAAAAAACCTACAAAAAAAAAACACTTTTCTTTGTCCACACTGACCACATTTTTCTAATCTTATTTCTTGTTTTCATTTGAACCACAACTTGCACACTCAATTGCTTAGAAAATACAGGAGACAGAAATATAAATTTGGGGGGAAACACACAAATTCATAGATGAAGCTTGACGATAAAACCAAGTGACCTTTGCAGCATTAAGTATGGTGTGCAACTAATTAAGAACTATGGCCATATTAACACTTTTTGTCACAGAATCAAGGATATCAGCTACACAGCTTAACCCATCACACTTACTTCTTTCATTTCCTTTCTACCAAAAACTGTTTGAAACAATAACTCAAAGCTACTTCTTAAAAAAAAAAAAAAAGAAAAAGATAGAGAAGGGGGAATCACCTTCTATAGTCCTTTTCCCACCTGGAACCATGCCTTATGAACTCCCTCTCCAGTTACATGCTACCCCTTATACATTTTATATTTTCCATAATTTTGCACTAGAGAGAAGCTTTCCACTGTACAACTCCATTCCTCTGTTACTTCCTATGTACTGGATTTTAATACAATGTACAAATTTGTCTCTTATTTCATAGGATACACAGTGATATTTACATCTCCTTTGTAGGATCACTGAAGATAGGCTTCTTAATGAATTACATCTTTAATAGCACACAGAGATACGCTCGTGCACGCAGAAGACAATCTGCCAGTCAAAACCTTTTCAATACCTAAAATTCATTCATTTACTAACTAACGTACTTTCAAATAAATGTTAGCTCGGACAAAATATGGAAGCAGAGGTTCCACTCTAAACAAGATTTTTGATGGAATTTTACATAAAGTGTAACAATAAGGTGTTTATATTTTTTCATATGCTTACCATATTACTTTTATTATGTGTAGCATCAAAGTGATTATAGCAATTACATCCAACAGAATTAATTATAGAACATCCCATCATTCCTAAATACATAATGCATTAGAGGTAAGGCAAAGAAAGAAAACATCTTGACTGTGGTGACTATTGTCGGAATAATTTCTCCTGTAAGCATAGAGGCGAAACCAAAGTAGAAAGAAATATATAGAAACAGTGGGGTAACATAGGGCAATATTAACTAAAAATATCTGAATATATAGGCAGGAACATTTTTAATAGAGATACTAACCTGCATAAAGCTGCACTAGCCCTAATATCCATGTAAAATCCATTAAAGTTTTTTAATCATGATAAGGAAACTAGCCAATTCACCTAACCAATGTGTTAGTACATAAAGACAAGAGTGTATGGGTGAAAGAGTTACAAGCCTTTATGTATACAAAATAAATTCACTCAAAGCTTCATTAATATTAATTTAAATTCAGAACCCATTTACATTAAATTGTTCATTAGAAATTGCCTATTTTATGCAACACACATTCTGCAAAGAACACATAAGAAACTGAAACAGAGGGCTCAATATAACGATGGAAATATCAAAAGTAAATGAAACTGAATCATTTCAAACGAATAATAAAGCAGCTCTCTCCTCTATGCTCATGTGGGAAGCTCGGTGAGAGTTTGGCAGAAGAGCATGGAAACTGCTTTGCCTCCCCCTCACCAGTGCTTGGTCAGTGCCCTTCTGACCTCCCCACCACCATACAGCCTTGCCAAACCAAGAATTATTTATGAACAGGACATAAAAACCATCTCCATCAAAATATTTGTTCATTGTGAACGTAATGAACCACTTAAAAACTTGCATTTATTCAAAGCGATGTCAAGTTTATCTTCCCCAGTACGAAGAGGATGAGAGATAAAGGTAGGGCAGTCTGGGAATGGAGAGCTCTTCATTGGAAAACTCCCACACCAACAAATGTGAACTTACGTGATTCCCAACAGCTGTTCTGAACGAAGAAAAGAGAGTCATAATTAATAACATGTGTCCTGACAGAATTAATTAATAATTTATAATTAAGTCTAAAATACGAACTTAGATTATTCTAGAAGGGTCACACCTTTACTGCCCAGAAGATTATTCTTGGAGGGTTACACCTTTACTGCCCAAACAAGCCAGGTAATGGCATTGGCAAAGAGCTTTCAGGTATTTTTTGACCTTCTGGTAACTCCTTCCCCACTCTCCCTCCACCCCCAGGGAAAAAATCTTTCGTCATTTTCTGAGAATATCTTAAAGTTGGTACTTGCAATGCAGACTGTTTAAATCCTGCAGCTTGGCTCTCTATTGAGATGGCCAAAATATCTTTCAGGTACAAAACCCAGTAAACTGCAGCCGGGTGAACCTTGCAGCCTCTGAAATTAAGCCCTACTTTTTTCAACTTATGCAGCTCTTTTGATGAAAATGGTAACAAACAATTTCAAGCTCTGACAATGCTCTATTCTGCATTATTATACTTAAGAAAACTACAATACAGACTCTCATGGGCTATGCTTTAAATCCTTTGAGACAATTTTCATGCTGTTTTGGGTTTTTTTTATGTTGAAATCAAGAAAAATCAATTGCGTAAATTTTTCCAATTTCCTCCTGCTTTAGGTAATGACACGCATGCACAAAAAAAAAAAAAAAGCAGCAACGCATCCATTGTTTAGTGGTATTTTTAAAATTAATTTAATGTCTAACTGCAAATGCTGGAAACTAGAATTAATCTGTCTGGATAAAAAAAGGCTTACAGACATTTAAATGCATGTATCGGGACACTTTATCAACCTAACATAAAATTGTCATCTTATCTTATTATATGACTATTTTATGCATGTGTCAAAGAATTTAAAAATGAATGCCTGCCTATTCAGTCTAATTACAACTGCATATTATCTGTCTGGATGTACCAGTCCATATCATTGTTACCAAATACAATATATCGTATTCACCTTTCATTTTTATCTTAGGGCTGATAAACCACAATTTGGGTGTAACTAAATAGAAAAAAAAAAACCAAACCCCAAAACCAAAAAACAAAACAAAACAAAAAAAAAAATCAGACAAAACCAAAAAACAACCAACACACACACAAGAAAAAAAAAATCAGACAATCAGACTCAAACCACCTGAGGTAGATTGTTTAGTAAATGATGCTGAAGTATTTCATAGATAAGATAACACAGGATCCTTCTGCAACTACGTTATTTTCAGTGTTGTATCATCACCATACGTACACATACACTCTTATTTGACAATACAACACTTCAGGCATCTTTATACTTGATCTACTAGCAGCACCTTGTAAATAGGGCTGCATTAAAACTTGACAATCTGCATTTGGATTTGCTAGGAGACGGTCATGACATTGGCTTAAAATATGGATTATTACACCATGAAACCAGCAGTGCCAAGGTTTGTGCAGAGATATAACATGTAAGGTTACTTTACATCCTGGCAAATGATTTTTTTTCATTCCCTCTGTAACACCATATGTTTCTACCTAAGCGTGCACATACACTTGAAAACATATCCCACACTTCCCCCTGAAGGTGATCTTTTCTATGTAGTTTCCCCTAATCCTGGAAACAGGGCGAACAAAAAGGTCCCCCTCTAATCCTGCTAACTCACCCTGGCTTCACTGCATCTCCCAGAACCCTGCAGCAGTCACAATTCATTCTAATCACTTTACAAAACAATCTTTAGTAAAAAGAGGAAAAATGCAGACTTGTAAGCCAATTTAAGAAATAACTGCTGATACATCAGTTATTGACTATTTCACTCCTGCTCATGATAGTGCTCAAGGCAAAACCAAGAACAAAATGACAACATCAACTGCACGCAATAAACTGTGGCCCAGGAGAGCACTGAAGCCCTAATTGACAGCTGTCAAGCTAATGGGAGAAATGGCAACTGATTCTGGAAAATTCTGTTTTCCAGGCAGATATTCAGGGGAATCTATCATGCCTTTTTATATTTATGCCCCTTTTTTTTTCTTTATTGTTCCTCACACTTTGTCGAAAAGGAAAAAAAAAGGGGGGGGGGGGGGAAGCAGAGGACAGCCATAACTAATCATGTTGTCAGCTTGCTGCTAGGAAGAATCTCTGTCCAACAGAGAAATATGTGGCAGGTTTGGAGGCAAATAACGCACCAAAGGCTGACACTTCAAGTACCTTTATAGGTAATCTACTTTATTGTTACATTTAGTTTTGGGGTATGTATGTAGTTGTTAGCAATTCCCATAAATTAAAGCAAGCATTCAACTTCCAGAGGTCAGAGCTGCGTGGAAATCTGGCTGCACAACCTGCGTGCCATCTTGCATCTGTACTACTGTGGTGTACTCCCAGCCTTGCTCGGAAGGTGCTGGTAACTACCAAGAGCACCAAAGTCCCAGCAAAGTGGAAGTGCTCTGCATCCCTGAAAAATCAGTGCAATGTATTTCAGTATTTACTGACCATGTGTGTCTTCTGAATGTAAGCAAGGAAGCTGTGAAAAGCCTAGAGAGTATGCAGCTAGTTCTAGGGTTTAAGCCATACTATATACAAATATATATATGTATAACATATATATACACCATGGGCCCAAGTTTGGCTTTTTTCTCAGAGGCTTCAAAATTCAGTGCAGTTGTCTGGATCTAAAAAAAAAAAAACAAACCAAACAATAATTGTTTTATTCAATCTCAAAAAAAAAAAAAGTAAATGAGTTTCCAACAAATGATTAGCTCCCCATCCCTCCTCAGAAAAGCTTTATCTGTATACAAAATATGTATTGGGTAATTTCTGTCAGTAGGAAGTATATTTTCTTGATCTTTTAAATAGATTTCTAAATAAGCTGTGAGTAAAAGCTATAATTTAAAGACAAATAATTACTGTTTGCATGAACACAACTGGCCTCTATTAATGCAGTATCTTAGCTTTCCTAGACAGTAGCCTCTAACCAGTAAATACCTTCTTCCTCCTGACTTCAGTGACAGAAGTCTTTGGAGCAGGAATTCTGTCTTCTTGCTTTAACAGGTGAGGAATCAAAATGCGATCCCCAAGTCTTCCTCCCAGATTTCTCTGTGCTATTCACCTGAGTCTCAAAGCAAACAAACCCAAATTATCATTTTTACAGATTCTTGATTCTTATAGACAGCTTTAGTCTTCCACAGTGTGGTGTTAACACTTGGGCTAGACATAAAGAATTTGTGCACCTGTCTGTTCTGTCTGCAAGCTCTGTGCTGCTGAGAGTTCTTTGTTGTTGTTATTCTACTCCAGACCATTAAAAGGGCCCTAATTCCTATGACATGATTATCCAGGTACCAAAGCCCATTTGTCACCTGCAGCAGAAAATTGAGTTAATGCACAACTAAAGGCAACCAGGACTGTGTAATATCAACTTGATTACATCAAACTAGCTGCAAACCTAATTCTGCTGGATGACACTGCGTGGAGCTTGTCATCTCCAATCATTAAAGCTGTCAGGAATCCATCAGGTTTACAGCTAATTAGGTGAACACTAATGAAGCTGGCAAAACAACTTTTCTTTTTTTTTATGGCTGAGCGGACCTTTCAGTTTGGAGGAAAAAAAAAAAAAATTCTCGAGTATTCTCAAGGTTGCTGGGGACTGGATTTCCTGAGTTACCAATCAGCAGACATCTTTAATTCTCCCCCCACCACCACCTTTTTTTTTCTTTCTCAGTACCAAGCAATCAATTTGTCATCACTCTCAGTATGCCACAAAAGCAGTCATGAACCTTATAACTCGCAGCTCTGCAGCCAAAAAGGGGAGGGGGGAAATAAAGAAAGTTTCTTCTGTCTTAAAATAAAACGCCTCACACAGCTCACTTATTTATCTTCATGCACTTATCAACAGCATAAATGTTCTTGTTTTTTCACTCTTGTCAAATAAGTAGCCCTTCAGTCATTCTACATCCCCCATATCCATTAGGCAGAGGCATTTTGATAAAGTAAAGCCAAAGCTAGTGTATGGGAAAGAATGAAAGCACTCACTCTGCCAACTTCTGATTGACCATTAAGCTATTGATGAATGTGCCTGTCAGGAGAGAGACAATTAAATCAAATATGAAACAAAGTCGTTTTGACGGGTCATTTTGATAGAGCAAAACCATTCTTCCATCTCCTATTAGTCCTGCAGTCAAGTTTTTGTAATGAATATTTCTTAACTAACCTGTTATTTCTTAGCTGTTTTTTTAAGGTGTTAAAAAAAACAAACAAGGCCTTTGCTTTTACTGCTGTTAGAAAAAGTAACATTTCCAATGTGACCAATAAAGCAGCATCACAGTGGGAAGCAATTATACACAATACTAAATGTTTAATGTGGCTATCAAAAAGCTAAAAGTTTAAACAGATTACACTTCTGCTGAATATGAAAGATAGATCACACATCATGGATGATTCACTTGAGAAGGAGGGAGAGCTGGAAAGTGATGAAGCGAGAGAAAGATGCCTCAAAACCCATGTTTAGGGCAGAAACGTTTTCTCCCAGCCCTTGGAGAGCCCAGCACACAGCACAGTTGAATATGTCAAACACTTGCAAGAGCTGGATTTTGCAAAACTCGACTGATGTTACATAAGAGAATTTCATGAACCTTAGGAAAGGTTCCCCTTTTTAATTTATTTGAAAAGTATCACTTGATGGGCACTGGCCAGAAGTGCAAAATATTATTGTGAAGTTATTTGGCTATGACATTGACAGATTGTACCGCTACCACACTGCAAAACTTTCCAAACTTCCTAGCTATTAGTATTTGGAGCAAGGCTGCTAAGAAGTCTGGTTCTCTGTTTCAGAAGTATTCGATAAATGCACATATATGTCAAGGAAGAGAAGAAAGGAAGTGCGGACATCATAGTTTTTTACAATTCACATCTCTCCCCAAAAACATCGCTGTTCACTATATCCAGACTGTACTACTGAGTTGCTGGGCAGTGTGAATGCAGAGGCACATTTCTGGATGTCTCTTCTGTACCAACAACCCATCAAGCTGCAGGACTACCTGCTCAGAGCAGTTACAAGCACACCCACAGATGCACTCACAAGAACACCCCTAGAGAATCCAGACTCTCAGCCTGTCAGCACACAGTCTTCCTATGTAAGAGGCGAGTCATGGGTGACATGCTGGTCCCCAAAACTGTCCCTAACCAAACGCAAACCTGTTCCTCCACCATCCCCATGCCATGGGGCTCTGTGGCACCTCCAGCCAAGGAGCCCCTCAAGTTGTGCTAACCCAGAGTTGACAGGCCGTGTGTGACGTCACCAGCCTGGCGTTACCACGGCAAGTGATTTATTGATGTTTATCGGGAATGAATAGATCAAAGGCAGCCAGATGACAGGCGATCAATCAGCCATCAAATCAAGGATGGCAACAGGCCAGCGAAACCTCTTCCAGCCCACATAACCCCAACTAAGGATTACTGTAAAATTATGTGTGGCTTTTTTTTTTGGTTTTGTTTTTTTTTTTTTACTGTTTTCTTTTCAATTTGGCTTTTCAAAAAAAACGTTGCTTAAGTTTAACAGGAGTTGACATTTCTGGCATAAGGAAAACAAACCAACCAAACAAAAAAAAGCCCTCACCAGGACAAAACCTTTAAAAGTATTTCCAAAGAGAAAAAGAAGAAAAAATAAAACCCATGGAGGAAATCGTAAAGGAACTATAAGAAACATTCACGAGGCATTTGACAATACACAGACCCCTTTTTCCCCCAAACCCTTTTGGTTTCCTTCGCAGCATCTCATCTGGACTCATAAATAAGAAATCAATAGGATTAACAGAAGAGGTTGCTAAAGAAAGTGGCCGACTCAGTGGGTCTGTGTTCAACAGAGCCATCCCCAGTGTGGTATGAGGTGAAGCGAGAGAAAGAGAAAAGTTGGGCAAAGGAACAGGCTCTCAGCTTGGATCATCAAGTATCACTGCGGAGCCTCCAAATCACTTTGTCCCCACCATTTCATTCACAGCGTGCCAGGTATTTATATACCTCCTTTTACAGGAGGAAAAAAAAAATATAAATATATATTTTTTTTAAAAGGAGCATTTTCACTGGCTTTCACTAACCATTTGTCTGTGAACTAAGGGGATGGAGAAGAACCAAGACCATGAGAGAGAGAAGCAAAGTAGGTGCCAAAGTAAGGGCTGGAAATGAACAAAATTCGCCTCCTTACCCCACCCCTGGAGTCATACAGATACAACACATGTAGTATGTGCCCGCACACAGCCGCCCGGCTTTCCCCCAGTACTGACGGCAGAGTCAGAGAATAATTCAAGTGGCTACCAAAGTAGGGACAGGGCTTTCATGTGTCCCCACCCCAAGGAAAATAAAACCCAACAAACAAAATTACATACAGCACACACACACTCCCCGCCACAGTGCTGCGCCTCCAGCCCGAGAGCTGCTCTGCAAAGCAAGGGGAGCGGGGTATGGCGGGGGGGGGGGGACGACCCGGTACGGACCGACGGTCTCGGCCCGCTGGCAGGCGGTTATGGACGAGCCGGCGGGAAGCGAGGGGAGCGGCAGGCGGCCGCGGCTCTCGTACCTGCTGCGCGCCGGGGCGCTTGCTGCTTCCTCCTCGGCATGCTGAGCTCCGGCGGCCGGCGGAGGGGGGGCTGCCTGGGCGCGGGGGTGGGAAGAGTTGCTTCAGCCCCTGAGATCCGGTGAGCTGCTCCAGCCTCGGCTCGAGGGCTGGGTTGGGGATATATTTTTTGTTGCTGTGCATACACGATGCCGAGGAGGAGGAGGCGGCGGCGGCGGCGGAGGAGGAGGAGGCGGCACAGAGGAGAGGACAGCCCTGCTGCTGCTGCTGCTGCTGCTGCTGCTGGCAGAAGAGGGGGGAAGTTTGACAAATCGCCCCGGAGGAAGGAGGAGGGGAAGCCCCCCGAAGAGGTGAGCGGGCGGGAGGGCTGGGGGGAGCCCGTAGTCCCCCCCACCCCACCCCGCGCCCCCGGTGCCTGGCCGGGCTGAGAGATCACGGCATAAAGACGGGGAATTTCTTGGCAGGAGTCGGCGGAGCCTCAGCCGGCGCTCTCCACTCCCCGGCTCCCGGCTCGGCGCTGGAGCGGCGGCAACAGGCGAAGCTTGAAGGGAAACGAGATGATCGCAGTGTCACTCAAACTAGTCCGCAAAGAGAGAGAGGGGCTCCGCACTCCCACCGCCTCCCGCCCCGGACGGCACCTTAACTCTTTGCGCATCGCGCCGCCGGACAGCCCGCCACCGGCCCGGCCACGGCGGCGGAGAAGCGTCCGCCAGGGGCGAGCGGCGGCAACGGGGTGGCCCCCTCAACCACGGCACCTCCTCCGCCGCCCAACTTCGCCCGCCACCGCTTTCCTCAGCAGCCCGCGGCAGCGGAGGGGCTCTGCCCGCCGGACCCCCGGGAACGGCACGACAGGGCAGCGCAGCCACTCCGCTCCCCGCCGGCAGCCCTACCCTTTCCGCACCCGCGCGCGCCCGTTCCCAGCCGGACCCCCCCCCCTCAGCCATCGCCTGCCGCCACGCTGGGGCACGGGACCCTCCTGCCCTGCAGCCTTTTCCCACCCCTTGCCCCAGTGAGATGGGCCCGGTACCTGTCCCCGGAGCTTGAGCCCCGTCGCCGAGGAGCTCGGCCGCCCCATGGGGTGACAGCGGTAGCGGCCCCAGTCCCCGCCTCACCCTGCACCTCAAGCCGCCGCCCGCCCCGGCCCTACTCACCGGAGCGCCGGGCAGCCGGCCGCTCGCCGGCACACATCCAGCCCTTCGGCTCCCACCTGGCTGGCGCCGCGGCCGCCCGGGCTCCGCTGCGCGCCTGCGGGCGGAGTGTCGGCTGGAGCCGCTCCGGCCGGGACCGGTAACGGCGGCGCCTCCGCCGGCCGAGGCGCTGCGCCTTGCCCCGCGGTGCCGGCGGCCGGCCGGGCAGCGGGCAGCTCCCTGCTCTTCGGGAGATCACTTTTTCCTTTTGGGGGGCTTTTTTTTTTTTCTTTTGAGTTTGGGATTTTTTTGGCTATTTTTTTGGTCCAAGTTCACCGGCGGAGCCGCCGCGCTCAGCCCAACTCAGCCCAGCGAGCGCCGACAGATCGATGTGCTGAGGGTTTGATTGTGCATCCCTGGGCGGCGGGGCCGCGCACCAGCGGGGAGGGCTGGGGCGGTGGGGGGGGGGGGGGGGGGAATGTGGGGGGGTCCGGGCCGGCTTAAGCGCCTCCCGCCTGCGCGGGCACGGCCGTTCCTCTGCGCTCCGCACCCGCGGCCGCTGCCGGAGGCCGCCTGGATAGGGAGGGGGCTGGGGGAGCGGAAACAACAGCAAAAAAAGTAGCGGGTTTTTTTCTTTCATTTTTCCTTTCTTTCTGGTTTTGGGGTTTGGGGTTTGGTTTTTTTTTTTTGTTTTTTTTTTTTTTTTTTTTTTTAAATTCACGGGGAGGAATAAAACAAAAAGGATTATCTCACTTTTACGGTAAGATCAAAAAAAAAAAAAAATCTCCGCTCGCCCCCATTCTTCGGGTTTTGGGATAATTCCAAATACCTGACTAAGTGCAGATGTTGTTGCGTCTTCGCATCTTATAAAGCCGCCGCGCCGCTCTCTGCTCCCGCTTTCCTCTCCAAGTGGCAGGGAATTCAAACACTTTACATGAAGGGTGGAGGACGATTGGGATTTTTTTTTTTTTAATTATTATTTTTGAGGGTTTTTTCTTTTTTAAGATGATCTTTAGGATAAAAAATAAAATCGCAGTCGCTTAAAGTCCCCGCGAAATTGCTACTGTTGGGGGAAAATGAAACATTTCTTGCAAACAAGGAAACGGTGAGTTGTCAACTGCCGGTTCAACTGCGAAATTCGCTCAGCTCCGTCTCATTTGATACTCGCTGGTTGCTCCTCACAGTTACAGTATCTGCTCAGGGAAGGAGCCATCAGATCTACTTAAGAGACGGCACCGAGACGTGCCCCCCTCCCCAAAACCCCTCTGTGTGTGTGTGTAAGCGGGTGGGTGGGTGCCGCAGGACGGGGAGCGGGCAGACCCGGGCAGCCCCGCTCGCCGCCTCATGCCGTTAGATCCGCCCTAACATCTGTCTGTCTCACCATTGGCGCATCCATCAGTGTCACCCCGGGCTGCACATTGCAGCGACAACACATCAGACACAACGCAGACCGGGGGTTCGGTACAAATAACCGACATGCTCAACAACTTCACCGGGAAGGATGCGACCAGCCGCAGCATAAGTATTTACAAATGTTCCACAGCCCCGGGAAACGGAGTGAGCTCGGCTGCGATTAATAACTTCTTCCTCCCCGCCCCCTCCTCCGCTTTCAGTAGGAATTAGGAAATAGAAAACCTCAATAATTCACGCCCCACCACAACCCCCCCACGACCGATGTGGCTGGGGCCACTCCCGGCTGCCCGGGACCGCGTTAAGCACACGGAGCCCGGCGGATCGGGGAGCCCCGGGGCTGGGGCTACTGAGAGCGCAGCATGGAGGGTTCCTCTGAGCTCCCGAGCAGGAGAGGCTGAACTAAACTTTGTGAGATCCAGGTGGGAGCAGGGGCACCGGGGTCACTGGTTCCGGTGAAACGCCCTGGAGACCACAAGTACCGTGGAAGTGACAAGGCTTCCTTAGCTATTTCAGCCCTGTAAAGGCAGCTCTTAAACGTGCGGGAGACTTATCCGTAGCAGGAATCACTGAGCCTTCACTAGTCGGCTGCAGCGGCCAATCACTAGTATGAGGAGGGGGGGCAAGTTGCAAGAACTTTTATCCCCCCCCCCCCCCCGCTCCTTCTCTCTCCCTAAATCTGCTCACCTTCCCCCAGCTGTGCATCGCATGCAGCCCGCGGGGTGCCCCGGCCCGGGGCTCTCCGGGTGCGCACCCCCTCCGCCGGCCCGGCCCGGCCCCTCTCGCTGCTCCACGCACCCCCGTGTACGGGTGTAGTGTCGTGTGTGCTTCAGTAGCCTCCCTCGCAGAGCTCGCCCCCCCGCAGGAGCGCAGACCCCGGCAACCCCAGCACCGGAGACCGGTGTCATTGCCCAAACCCTGCGGAGAGCCCCGCGGGGCTGCCCCGCACAGCGCGGGCCGCAGGCACGGTGATGTGGGAGTGCACCAGCCTGGGTCTAGAGTTGAAACAGAAGTCAAACTTTCCCTAAACAGCAGTAGGAAGAACTTAGGCAGTTCAGTTAGAATAATAGCTCTCGTGTGAGCGTGAGAGAGGGAGGCAGCAGCTGTACGCGCACCCCAGCACATGCACTGCACTTACACATTCACAACTCCCAGCGCCAAAATAGTCAGGAAGTTGTGGAATAACTGGGTTGTTAACTCTACCCATGTTTTTAGGGGAAGAACAACAACAAAAAAAAAGTATTGTACTTCCTATCAGACGAGTTACAGAGGGAAACGCAGATTCCTTCATGTGCATCGGCGTCTTTGAGGGACACAGTCTATTTCAGAGAGCCAAAACCCGTAGTTCTACTAAGGGTAACATTTACAAACATAATGCATAAAATCGATGACTGTACAGACTCCAACTAGAAAGAGTAAGCACACGAGGATCAGCTCTAAGCTCTCTCTTCCCGGCAGTTTTAAACCACGGTCCTAATTATTTATAAGTCGCATAACGAGATAACCACCATTCCTCAACTTCCCATCAGCTAAGAATGGTTTATATCTCCACGGTGTGCACCGAGCAGTGCCCTTCCTTGTGGTACTTTTTCACTGTTCATTTCATTCCCCCAAGTGAAAACTCCGGCAGTTTTCCAAGAAACATTCCCCCAGGCACCCAGGTCCGAGAGGGCTGAGCTGCTGAAAGGAACGCGGGGATTAACCGTTAGTTGTGGGGATAACTAAGGAAATACCTATGAGAATAACTATGGGAATAAGTATGGGGATAACTATGGGAATAATTGTAGAGATAGCTGCGGGGATAGCTATGGGGATAAGTACGGAGGTAACTATGGGAATAACTATGCGGATAGCTGTGGGGATAGCTGGGGAGGGCCAGTAAGTAAGTTTATTAAATGTAGATCAGCTGCCTCTTAGAAACCAGCGTGTTTCGGCTTTGACCTTGTTCTCTCCCCAGCAGAGTGCTGGTGTTTCACCACACGCTCGCTGCTGACACAGACGGGAGAAGCATGTCCCGGGCTCCCCGGGCCGTGGGTACCCGCTCTCCGGGCCTCCTCTGCTCACCCCGGGGGTCCCTTTTAAGACCTGCCCATCCCGGTCTTTACCCCAGCCCTCCCTGCCGCACTCCTCAAACGGAGCGAAAAGTACTTCGGTTTCTCCCGGCGAAGAACAAAGACGCAGGAAGCAGTTTTCATTAAGGCTGGACTGGATGAACATGTATCTGACAAGTTTGTTTAAAAACACCGCTGCCAACGACGGAAAAAGATGCTACCCCGCTTTTGTAAAATACAGAGCGTTGTCAATAACCACTATAACAGCGATAGGAATCTAAGAGGGGAACAAAGACATTTTGTAATATCTACATAACCGTATTAGAGCAAAATTATTTTAAAATGCCTAAGAAATCCCAAACCTCCTGAATACAAATGAATAAAAGTTTTTCTTCGGGCTAAAATCTTCGCTTGAATGTAAATTGTTTGGGTAAGTGAATTTACACAGCAGCAAAGTTTGTTTGTCTTAGTCCAGTAGCTTTGCTTTAACGAACCAGATGTTTTGTCTGTAAATTGTCAGAGGACTTTCACAATTCTGACATGGAATAAGCTCCAGAAAACCAGCACTGGAAGAGCTATGTCCGGGTGAGCTGGACCAGGCGTTTCGGAAAGAGCCCAGGGAAAAAACAGAGAGGGAAGGGTAAGCACGAACGGCAGCTTCATATTTGGAAGCATTCGCTTTAAAGCTGTAGGTAATCGTGCTCTGATCGATTAGCTTCCGTTTGGAGTTCAAAGTGATTCCCTACCTAACCCCAGATAGCAGAGCTATCCCCCCCCTCCCAATAAAATAAACAGACACTGGGGGAGGGGACATTTTGGCTTAGGAACCAGCAGGGAACTCCCACAGCGGCTCGGCCCGTGCGGCCACAGCCACTCCGCAGCCATCCGCTGCCCTCCGCGCAGCCGAGAGGGGCTCGCCGGGCGGTGCCGGTGCCCGCAGCGGGCGCTCCTCCCGCCCATCCCCGGGCCCCGGCCCCCTTCCCGCGGGGCCTCAGCCCACGCCTCGTGGGAGCAGCCCCTGCCCGACACCAAGTTGGCGAATTAAACTTGGGAGGCGAGAGAGGGTCCCGGACGCGGCCGTACCGAGGCGGGGGGGGTGATACCGCTGCTTCCCCCAGACAGCCGGGCCCCGCCGCCTCGCCTCCCTGGGGAGGGAGTCAAGGACTCGACTGCGTTTAGCGGTGCCTGCCTGCTGCGGCCCCCGAGCTCTCTGGAACCCCACTCTCCCCAACCGGGTTTTCTCGGGGGCGGCGAGTGGCGTTCGGCCCAGCCAGCCTCTGCCCCGGCGTTTGGCACTCTTTCTGGAGGCGACGCGTGCGAAAATAACATCCACCATCTCTGTTCCGTCCCGGTACATTATCACTTTCTTTCTCCCCACCCCTCCCCTTGAAAGGACTTTGGGTCTCTGAAGAAACAACCGGACGCTGTTTTTCAGGAAATACGCGGTACCAAGGCTACTGTAGCTTCACGTATTCACTTGGGCAGTAGGAAAATCTTTCATGAAAAATAGTTACAGAGCCTGGAACTCCACCACATGCGACACCAAAGCTATTGTGCCCGCAGAAGGGGGTTAGCTAGTTTTACCTAAGCAAGGTTTGACTAGCTGCTGGCTGTGAGGCAGGCTGGCAGAGGTTTTAGGCTAATCTGAACAGCGGGGTGGGGTGGGGGGGGTGCATCTGGGGAAGGGGCAGGGATTCCGCTCTTATTTCTCTCGGCACCTGAAAGTTTTGATTGCACAGCTCAAGCCGCTATTCTTTTGCTGACCGTCTGTGATTTAGAGCAATATTTTGTTATGCACAGATACTCTTAAAAGGAACAAACAGGTGAAGTGGGAAGTTGACCAAGCCTAACCCCGAGCAAAATCCTTCTTTCTTCCCACAGCAACCTATTTACCAGGCGAGTTTTTTAGTGATTTGTACATAGTGCTTGCATTACGATATGCAAGTTTCTCCTCAGTTACCTGCCTGCCAGAGACGCACCTCCACCCGCTTTGCTCCCAGCCCCACCACCTGGTTACTCATCCACCGAGTGAAAAGGCACTACAACCGGCCCCACAAAGAGCCCCGAAGGGAGACGCAGACCACGACTGGGGTGACGACCGCCTGCCTCCGAATCCCCTCCGACGTGGGAGTAAAGCTGCGCAGGCCGTTAAGGCCACAGCGGGGCACACGGGCATTTAAAACCAGACATACGGAGGGGCTGCGGGGTCGTCAGTCCTCGCTCCCCAGCAGCTACTGTTTAGAAGGACTTTATTAAATTTACTATGTCTGAGGAGCACAGCGCCCACATACCGCAGAACATGTGCGGAAGTTGGAACAGCGGTCTCTCTCCCTCCGCGCAGGTCTCCGCACATGCGGACGGCTCTCAGCATCCTCACTTCTCTGAGAGAGGAAGAGGAGTGCAAATATGAATACGAATCCGCCTCTGTACGCAGTGCCTTGGGAAAGCTGCCGGCAGGCCCCTCTCAGCCCTCCCCGGACTTGCGCCCCGCTGCGAGCTCAGGTCCCTGCTCCTTGTGCCGGTCTGCGAGGGGAAGCGCCGGGGTGTTAGCAGCGGCTCTGCCCGCTCTCGGCAGTACCGAGCCGGAGTTTGAGCCATCCAGGGCAGGTGAAAAGTAAAGAAAACCTGACACCATCCCCGATTCCTTTCCTTTGTTCTCATGTCATATCTACACAATGGAGAGAAAGAAATGCGACTTTAAAATAGCAATTAACCAGCTTTAGAACAGATTTCTTGCGTTGGGTATTTATTCTTATCAAATCTCATTTCTTCTCTGAAAAAGCACTTCTAATTTTAAAACAAACTAGACGATGTAAAATACTTTACATCCTTCTCTAATAAGACTTACTTAAATAATAACTGGATGTGCCTAAACAGTTATCTTAGTTTCCCGCTCATTTTGGCCAGGTCTTGAAAAGATGACTTTTTTTTTCTTTTTCTTTTTTTTTTTTTTTTAATTCTTTCCCTAATGTTTTAAAAGTATTAACTTCCTTTCAAACATTCTTTAACCTTTAATGTTTTGTAACTTGATGAAAAGGTCACTTTGTTCAGAGTGGATGCATCTGCTCCATAATTGTTCCAGTATCAGGCAGAGCTCCATCCTAACACTGAATTCTTTTATGAGGATTCTTTTCTTAATAATTGTTAAGGTTACTGTGAGTAAGTTTTAAAGGCAAATAACTACAGACCAAAGGATGCTTGTGCTTTATTTAATTTCACCAACTTCAGATGTTCAGAGCTGTATTCAGCAGATGACATAGCTAAGCTCTGAGACAGATAACCTGAACAATTTTACCTCTTCCAGAGGCAAGGGCCAGAGGAGGAACAGAAGAGCATAAATAGCTGAATTTACATACTGAGCTGCGTAACAAACAGCACAAAATACTGATTAATACAACCTTAAACCAGCAGCAAGTTTGATCTGAGCATCTCGGAGTACTTTACAAAGGCTTGTATCAGAAAGCTGGTGCGTGACTGGGTTAAGACAGAAGAGAGAATGATGCCAGAAATTCAGAGACGATTCGACATGGGCATCTCAAGAATCAGCCTCAAAAGCAACATGGTGGTATGAGTGTTACTAAGCTAATTATATTTTAGACTACTCACTGTGAATGCAGTAGCTGCTTTTCAGCACATGTAAATCAATACTTATTATTAGGAGCAATGGTAGTTTGTATCCGTGGATTTAGTCAGTTTCAGTATGAAGAACTCAGGTTGCTACTATGCAGAAGGTTAGGGATGTTTACAGTCACACCCCTGGGCTGAGCTCACCACTCTGAGGGGCAGCTTGAGGCCCAGTGTCATAGGCAGGCATTGCCTGCACACGGCATTGCAAGAAGAGTGGTGATACCTGATTATGTACTGGTGATTAGAACCTTAAATTGATGCCATTAATCCCTTTAAAACACAACAGGATTTTCCAGCTCTTACACAATTCAAATATTCAGAGAACATGTTTAATTAAAACTTGGCTATACATTTTTTTAATTTTTTTTTTTTTTTAAAAAAGCCAACCAAGAAAAACCAAAGAAATGAGCTAATTATATTGCTTAGTATTCTAATATGCCTTCCCCTCCCCCCCCCCCCCCTTATTATTTAATAACACGCTTTTCTAGCCAGGCCAGTCCCTTGAGGGCCAGTTCCTCATTTATAAGGAGGTCCCCAATGGAAGTTAAAAATAGGCTATTTCATAAGAAGAAAATATATCCTGAAAGAGGAGCCATGCAAAGA
Organism: Pezoporus occidentalis; assembly: GCF_034315485.1. Taxonomy (NCBI): domain Eukaryota; kingdom Metazoa; phylum Chordata; class Aves; order Psittaciformes; family Psittacidae; genus Pezoporus; species Pezoporus occidentalis. The sequence continues at coordinate 1,983,382 of NW_026916253.1, forward strand.
TAACCCTGCATCACAACATAGATCAGTGTGGAGGGTGGAATATGTATTCCAATGATGCAAATTTTCCCCTGCAATAATTTGCTCGTTAGTGTTAACGAAACCCAGATACTGATGTCTATGCATTTGTTCTTGTATTTTTCATCACACTAATGCTTTTAACTAAAATTATTTCTTAAAATTTGCTTTATTTAATGCATGTAAAGGTCAATCCTCTTGCTTTCCATATGCAAATCCTATTAATAGTAGAGGTTTGATATTAATGGGAGCTAATAGGGGAGATGATACCCCCTTCATACAGAAACACTGCAAGAGAGCCCGATAATCTCCAGTAAACTTCTTGCTTCTTTCTCCCCTTTGAGTAACCAAGTGTCAGGGCAGTGGTACCTTGGAAATCAGATCGACAGCCAGAGGAGGGATGAGACATGGAAGTGCACATGGGGCCCTCCACAGTAGCTGAAACCCATTGCTGCTTTTGCTACCTCTTGCTTTTTTTCACCAGCAACACACCTGCAGGAGCTAGTCAAGAGACAAGGTGCCATCACCAAAACAGTCTTTCTATCCTCCTAAAGAGGGATGGACTACTTCTGCTTCCTTCAGAGGGTGATGGTCTCCACCTGGGAGACCACAGCAGCGATTCAGAGAACAACAGGAGCTGTGGAAACTGATAAAATAAAAGGGAATTGGTGGAGCCCCTGCCTCTCCCTGTTTCTGCCTGGTTTGGAGCTGTTACCTGTTTTGTCACTGTCTTTCCTTCTACATTTGCTGTAGCAGGGCTTTGATAGTATTTTATTATTATTTAACCTACAGCTGCTGGTGTTAAAATATTGATACTTATGTGTCTATGAAGAAAGAAAGAGGCATAAACTCATCTGCAGTTCCTATAGAAAATTCTCCCTGTGCTAGTGAGGGAGGACCAACCTTACTAGCCTCACTTAAGTGATAAAACTATCTCCAGTGGTTTTCCAGCAGCTGAATCCAGATATCAAAGCATCATTTGTCTAGAACAGCTTTTTCCTTGGTGAGGAATAAACACCTCATGCAGCCTCTGCAGATCCGCCTCCATTGCACCAAGGGCAAGCCAAAGCAATGTGATTAAAAGAGGCGGAGAAAGGGATGAGTCAGGGACCACAGAGTGGTGTTAATTTACCTCTTACCAAAGAGCACTAACCTTCTCCCTCTGAACACCAGGGAATCTTGCACAGAAACCCATCCTCCCTGCAGCCTACCTCCTAGTTATCACTCCTGAGCTGAAAGTGCTTTCCCACATACTTTTTCTTAACCCGAACTTAGCAGGTGATGTTGGTATACTGCACTCCCAGAGACCTTTCACAGACACATTTTACAATGTGTGAACACCCCTAGCAAAACTCAGAACACCTCAGGGTTTTTTTAGGGTAATAATTTTTCGTTTCCTTAAATTGAATTTACTTTTCCACTGTTTATACCAAAGTGAATATTTTTTTCCTCCTTAATTCCTGAACATAGATACTAATTTTACCCTTTGAGTAAGGTTGTGCATAAAACCTATAAGCCACATGTGGGAGCTGTGGGCAGCTCATGGTCTGCCCAGTCTCTGAGCTGCAGAGACAGGAACAAGTGAGGACTGGCAGTCCTGTGCCCCTAAAACACACAACGCCGCTGCTCCCCTCAGTGGATACATCGAAAAAATCCTTTCCACTCTGCTTGGCTGGTGGGATGGTGGAAAGTCCCTCCAAGACAGTCAACGTGGGCAGCAACAGTCATCATAGAATGGTTTGGGTTGGAAGGGCCCCTAAAGCTCATACAGTTCCAAGCCCCTGCCAGGGGCAGGGACACCTTCCACAGACCAGGTTGCTCCAAACCTCGTCCAACCTGGCCTTGAACACTGTCAGGGATGGGGCAGCAGCTGTTTCTCTGGGAAACTGATGCCAGGGCCTCACTGTCCTCACGGTCCTTGTGATACAAAGAAGCTTTCATCTCCAGAGATACTGTTTCTGGCTCTTTCTTTGCAGACCAAAGCAGATTGTATCATAGAATTACGGAATAGCTAGGGTTGGGAAAGACCTTAAAATCATCTAATTCCAGCCCCCCTCACTTTTACTTTCGGAGCTGTGATGTAGCCATAGATTTGGCAAAGGAAAACCTGAAGAGTAGGAAGTGTGCTGAGATAAAAGGCATTTGTGAGGAAAGCAGGGTCCTATTCACAGCCCATGGTTTGGATTATACACTGGTACATGCTCAAACCTCCTATTGGCTCCTTTGCAAATAGGATTAGGTCTGATATTTGAAGTGCACAACAAAACAGTACTTACACTGCTTAGGTTTTGGGGAGGTGTGTGCTGATTGCTACAAGCAATAGTTCAGGTACCTCACAGGCTTAAAGAGTGTGTGTTTTTACTAAATGTTGGGTATACTTCCACAAACAGGAGCCCGGTCTCAGTGGAACAACACAGTTGTCTGTTATAGCAAATCTGGTGTTCCTATATTCAAATCTGCTACAGGCATTCTGGATTTTAATTAATATATTGTTCCATATGTATGAGTATTTAATGTTTCTTTTTGGTTTTGTTTTTACATACTGCATTTTCAGTTTAAACAAAGCATATTCTCTGTATTATTCTCTAAAGCAGTTGAATAAATATCACAGACTTCATAGATCTGGTAGCCTTTCCAGTGAAGAGCACAACAGTCATGCTTCAGAGAAAAGGGATAACATCCTAGAGTGCAGCTGATAAGAGCAACAATTTACAAAGCAAGAGATCTGTTATGCAGTGAAAGCTTTATTACCATGACTTGATGTTACATCTACAACACATAAGGGTTAATCATTGCAGCAGTTTGCAGCTGGTTTGTACTCTCAGGGGAGTCATAGCAATAGACTTCTGCATGTCAGTCAAGGTCAGTGCTGCTCTGCCAGGGTCAGCAGGCCACTTGATAACACAACTCCAAAACTTTGGCTCTGAGGAGACACAGGTGCCAGCCCCCTTTTGTGGTCTCTTGGAGAGTGCTTCTTGTGGTTTTTGTTCTCCTCGACAGAAAACACATAGCTCGGTGGTGTGTAATTGGATGGTGAGTTTTCAGAGCTCCCCATCAGTGGGAGTTTTCCCTGGCAGCAGAGGGTTCATGAGTTTACTGGGTACATGTAACATTTCACGGGAGACTTATTTTTAGTGGACTGAGAAAGCAGAGCATCAGCCCTGAATCCTTAAGGGCTGAATGCTGCATAATTTGTTCAGTCTCAGGGTATAAAACACTCACATGAGTAAAGTGAGTAGAATTGGACTTTAACATTTTATTAATATTTATCTTCCACCGCTACAGGACACAACAATAATCAAATAAGAAAAACTTTAATCCTGAAATGCAGCTTTAATCTTCAAATTGGTGAGCTTATCAGAAGGGTAACATTTATTTTCCAAGACAGGCTGCTAGGAATGATCAGCTGGAATAGAAACCTATAAGTGGAACGATGTAAGTTTATTGGGCAGCGTTGTCTATATTTATAGTTTCTACTCAACCCATATTTCTGTTTTTATATGCATGTGTCAAAAAATAATATAGGCAAACTTCACCAACAGTTTTAAGAGATCCTAAAATATAATAAAATCAATAAATGATGTTCTGGCATAAATGTTTCTGTAGCTGAGGGTGGTCAGGTTCAAAGGGCAACATCTGACCATTTCTCTTTCCCACCCTGCTGTGGAGTAAGACCCTCCCCTCAACTTCAAATCACTGGGGAGAGGGTAATTTAAGCTATACTTGATGTACCCTATACATCACTGTCTTCAGGACCAGATTTAAAATTAAACTCTGATGTACAAAGTTAAACAAAAATGAGATAAAAATTGGCAGGGGTTGAAGAGGGTCAAAGTAGTCAAAACACAAGGTAGACTATTGCTTCTTTTGATTTATGTTATTCTGTGCACTAAAAAAAATAAAATTGTAGCTCTCATGGAGACTTTTTTCATTGAGAATAACATATTCCTAATTTGTTTTCTATAGACTTACAGGGCATTTGCTGTGGGAGATAGAAATATTTATTTATTTATTTATTTATTTATTTATTTATTTTGGCAAGGGCAGAATACCACCAACTGTTGGCAGAATATTCAAATTATTGCTAGATGCAACCTTTGTCACTCAGCAGAAAGTGAAAAAAGAAAAGTATTTCCTCTTCCATTAGTGGCTATTTTACAACTCATATATCTGCAACCTTATTCACGTCTGGAGTTTTGCTTTCAGGCACCTCTTTTAGACGCAAACAATGTGTTGTAGTTACATTTGGTAGCAGAAAGAAAGACTTCAGTGAATGCTTCCTTTTGCGTATTACACATGCACATAATGCAGTTACCCTCCAGAAATTCAGTGCAGGAAAGATGCCAAACAGCAGATTCTTTTGAAACCAATTCAAGAAAATCCTTGCAGGAAGTTAATTTTTTATGATGTAGTCAACTTTTCCGCATACCATCATTTTCATGGTTAGTGTGCAGACTGCAGGCAAAATAGTTTGGAATCATAATCTTTATTTTCTGTAACATGATAATGAAATAAGTACTACCTACTGGAATCAAATGAATTCCTCTGTGCTACTCCAGTGGGAGGAATAAAGGAGTTCTGCTGCCTAGACTGCCAGGCTAACAGGAAAATAAAGAAAAATCAGGTCTTTGGATGAATAGCAAATAAAAAATACTTATTTTAAATGTAGTGGTGGACATACAAAGATCTCAAAATCTTTTCCAAACTAATGAATCAAGCTTTTTCCAAAGGTTTTAATTTTCATATGAGAATGTCCTATTCTCTTCATATGGATTATAGCCAGATGAATTTGGGCATGTTCTTGGGCTATTCAAGGGCATCAGAGAGCAGAGGCATCTAAACTCTGAAAATGTCTGAACTCGATTTTAAATAAAACAGGAGAAAAACTTATGCTGTCCAAACAACTAGAAAAAGAAAAAAAGAACTTTTTCATTAGTATTGACAATGATGTTTCTTTGTTGTTAATTTAGTGTGGACCTGTTTGCCATTTAATATGCAGATTGTAGTGTTCCACCAAATGTCTATGTGATGCACTGTGTAAAATGCACTTTATATATACGACTTTACAGGACTGACCTGAATTGATATGACTTTAATACAAATAATTTGGCAAATGATTTCTGTACTAATTAATCAACGTAATTCTTCACAAACGTGGTTGGAAAGCTGGAAATACAGTAGGTGTAGGAGACAGCCAATTGTTTTAACAGATACAGCCATCAAAACTAAGGATCAAATGTTACAGGGGGTCCACTACTTGTGATCTAGTGTGCCAGACTTCCTAGGCCTCACAGCTGGGCAACATTTTTTGTAGTATTGATTAAGATTTTTTTCAAATGTCTTCCTTTTTTAAAAGTCTTTTGGAGTTGCATAGAAGACTATTCATGCACTCTGTAACTGTAGCAGATCACACGTAACAAGGACCAGAGTGATCCATGTTGGGTAGGAAATGATGATCCAAAATTTTCATACATCCATTACACTTTGGGAAGGAGATGGCTGCAAAGGGCATAAGGAATTGCTTCAGTATTTGCACAAAAGATGTAAACTCTATGAGAACTGTAGGATCTTAGAATGAAGGTTCAGAAAGAATACATAAACCAGTCCAAGGCTAGAAACTGCTCAAAAATCAGGTAAAGAACAAAAAGACAAGAAAAAATTAAAAACAGAGGGAACATCAGCTGTTAGAAATACACACAATGCTTTAAAATCATGTGCTTAGCATGAGTGATGTCTGTTGCTGATTTCTCATGCAGCAATTAGGAGTTCTTCCTCAGCAGAGGTGTGTGGCATAGAAAATTAACTGATTGATTCCTTCTTACACCAAGTAGTTGATTACAGGAAACTGAATCCTTGTACGGAAGCTACACTAAGTGCGTTACTGTACACAGTCATCCAAGACTAAGATGCATCAAAAGTGCCTCAGTGTGCTTAGTAACGGCCTAATTCCAAGCTCATCAAAACAGAAAGGTTTCAACTGACTGCTAGGGTTTCTGGATTTGGCCTTTTCCACCTACCTGACTGGAAGGAAGATTTCTGTTTCAGTGCGGCTGTAAGATGCCATGTTCTCCATTGTCTCAGACTATCCATTTTTAGTGCATAGCATTCTTCTAGGTTGATGTTCACCCATCAGCAGGTACAAATTCTCTGAACTATTTATCAATGGCATTTCTGCAGTCCCTGTTTTCACCAAAGAAAGCAGTCTTAGCAGAACTTTCTTCTGAGTATGCTTGGATTTACATTACATTGCTCAAGCACTTGAAAAGGTACATGTTCCCAGCTACACTAAAGAACTGAGTCTATAATTTAACAGCCCCCCTTTGAGTAATTAGCATTCACTCAATGAAATTCAGAATTTGCAGAGGTCCAGTCAAAGGCCTAAGCACCATTTAAGTCCAGCTTATTCCTCAAGGCACCTCTGAACTGAATTGGGCCCCATTTTATTAAATTATCAAAGAAAGACTGACATGTCAAGTATACTGATGCTAAAAGACCCAACCTCCCAAGACCTCACACAGATAAGTAATCATCACTTATGCTAATAGCACATTTGACTTCTGTGGGATGACACATGAGGATGGACTACTTGCTTGACTAAGATTTGTAAGAACAGGCATGTTGCACAGAACAAATGACTTCTAAATATCCAGCTGCAGCAAAATGCTGACTCCCATCAGTGAGTGTGGTGAGGGTAAATGAAGGGCAGGATATGATCTTTAGAAACCTCGCTGAACACTTTTATTGAATTGGTGGCAGTTTTGCAGATTTCTAACCTATAATAAACCTCAGCTTTGCCTCCTCAGTGCCACACTTCCCTCCACAGACTTTCTGATCTGCTTTCCTTTTCTTTTGCCATTATCCATCAATCCATTTTTGTATATTTCTAAAACCCTTTCTTCTTTACTGTTTGCAAATTATTTCAGGGGGGTTGAAAGCTATTTACATAACAGCCACAAAGTCACAAGTGCTTCTGTTTCACTGCAGAGCAGACTACTTGGTAGCATCTCTACAATGCTCTGCCAATGTTCCTGCTCTCTGCTCTGCTGGGACATGTGCAGTCTCTACACTCATTTAGTCTTTGGCTTCTCCCTTCAAAGCTGACAATAAGGGCATCATACAGGGTATACCACTCCAGTGAGTTTGTCTGATAAAATGCTTAACTGTTAGGCCTGTGTTTAATACAATTTTATTTCATAGAAGTCACGGAAACAATCAGATCCAGCACTCTAGAAAGGGAACAATCTTTATGTTTAGCTTGACTCAGTTTCATTTATTTGTTCTTGAATTCCTCATGGTCCAGTTTTGTTACTTATTTTGTTGCTACTAGTCTAAAAAGTATTTTATTGCAATTAAGTACAGTTGCCCTCTCTGGTTTTTCTATCCTAATCAGACTTCTAAACCTAATTCTTTTTTGTTTTTTCTTTTATCACTGATTGGAGAAGCTTTATCTGAGAGTAATGCAGTAGTGACCGCTGATGACTGGCTTCTAGGGATTTTATGAATCCAGAATTAATTTGTTCCTGAGACCTGGAGAAACCATGAATGGTGAAAACCATTTCTGGTACCTGCATAACAACTGGTATAAATATTGTATCCAACACCAAAATCCCAAATACTATAATCTATTTGCAAAGGGACCCTTAAATGCCGTTTTCTTTGACCTGTATTGTGGAGAACCATATAAACGTCATTAAGTTAAAAAAAGTAAGTATTAAAGCATTAGTAGTATTGTTAAATGAGTATTTTCCTGTTTCTTGGGGGCTACTAACTCAGCTGTAATCGTTGCTCTGTGTGTGCCTGTGTGTTTTGCCAATCACATAAGTGAAATAAAAATGCCCTAATTTCTGCAACTTTGCTTTCACTGCACTGTAAAGTGCTAAAAGCAAGAAACAGTTTCCTGAAGAACTCCTCCATAGCAGGCCCTTGAACAAGATGACTGTTTCTAATAAGCAGCAGCTGTCGTTGTGGTTTTACTAGTCAAATGATTCATGTCGTTTGCTCAGAAATGATAAGTGGAACAAATGTTTACTTAGATATGTAACAGAGGAACAATTGAAAAATAGTAGACTGTCAAATAGAAATATTTTCCTGTTATATGATCCTTTACAATTAGTCTGAACTGGATTTTAGTCTAAAGGCAATGCTAGAGTTGTGCAGGCAGGATGGTGAAGAGTTTAGCTGACAGCATTCTGCAAATCAAATGCTGCAAGCTGGTTTGAAAATGCCTGCAGTAGCCCTGCAGATTTGAGAGGGACACAAGCACCTCTGTGCAAACTGCTCCCCACACCCTCATTCCTGGCAGTCTCCCACCCTATCTTTAGTAATCTTTGAAGGGGAGACAGTGAACTTACCATTTCTGCTATGTCTTCAGGGTGTATTGAAGTGCTTCTCTGCTGCTTGGTCTTGAGTGAAGACCCTCTGTTGGCCACCACTTCCCCAGGATTTTATGGGGTCTTCTGGGAGCAGCAGATTAAATGAGGAACAGTATTCCTATACAGGAGATTCCAGGCTGTGTTCAAGGACAAAAAGATTACATTACCCTTTGGATGCTGGGAAGGAGAACCTAACAGACCCTTGATATATCTCTGCTGAGCCTGGAGGCTGCTGAAGTCAGAGAGATTTGACACCACTGTGGCATCGCAGGGCTAGAGGTAAATTTTTGTTAAGTGCTAGAGGAAGCAGAGGCAGGCTAACTCTTATGAGCCTAAGAAGACAGCATCAAAAACTGGTGTCTTCTGCCTTTGAAGGCGGGGCTGGGAGACAAATAAGCATGCAGAAGGCCAAGGGAGCTTTGGGATGCTCAGTGAACAAATGACATTCAATGAAGTATCTGGCTAACAAACTAGTGTACTTCCATATCTTATTTAAACTTACATTGCTGCTTGCCAGTAGAATAGGGCTTAAATCCATCTTCATTTTGCATAGATTCTGGATTTTGCATCTTTTTCAGAATCCTCTCTTCAGTATTGCTATATGACACTGCAGTACATTGTATGGAAAACTGTCAGAGCTTTAGTTTCCGAACTGTAAAATGGGGGCAATATTTCCCTTTTCCCAGCTTTTATTCAGTTTACAAGGCTCCCAGGACTAGAATTCTTTTATTGCATGTTTCTGTATTGTCTTGTACAACAAGACCCTGATCTCAGTTGAAGCCCATAAGTAGCACTGAAATATAAATAAATAATAATAAAAAAAAAAAATTGACACAAAATGGAATTTTATATTCTGGAGAGTGAAATAAAATACGTACTAAAGTCTACTAAAGTGTAACCATGAGATCAAATGATAAAATTCTTCTGGCAACAAAGAGTTGACACAAATTTATGAGATTAAACTGAACCAACTCAACGGAGGCTTGTTCTGGTGGTTTATTCATATAAAGCATATGAAAAAAAGTGAGATTATCAAATTACCCTCACAGCATGGATTTTGACATGGATGTAGACTCACTGAGCCACCGGAGGACTGAGCAGGTGCATTGTTGTAATTATACCCTCAGTCTTGTGAGGAAGAAGCAAACTTCCCAGTTGCTTCCCTAGTGGAGATAAGGTGTTATCAGCCATCAACAAATGAGAGGGGAGAACAAGGACAAGGCACCTGATGGGAGAAAGGGGAAGAAAAGAGGAGGCAAAGAGAGCATATTCATAATGCTACTCTTTTAAAAATAATGTATATACACATCCACTCTGAGCCGTTTGGATGCCAGTTCTAGTACTTGCTCCTTGTATCTCTGAGTAACCCTTCTGTATGGTGAGGCACACAAAATCCTTTTTTAACATTTTCTCTTTTATGGTCTTATAGTGAGGTATCTGGCTAAATGTAATGATTTATTTGTTTATTAATTAATCAACATCAGGCACTCTAGGAGTTACAATCCAAACAGTCCCCCACACAGGTTTTTATCACTGTATTCTGTACCCCTAGGGAAATACACATCTTTTTTTCAGGAGCATAAATGGACATTTCTATAAATTGCAACTACTTGGGTGCATGTAACATGCAATATTAGTCATCTTTGTATTCCAGGTGAATCCAGACTAGACTTCCAGCCTCTAGGGGATTCTGCTTCATATAATTATCAGTATTCAAAGAATGATTGTAGATGTTGTAGCTTAACAGCAGGTGAATGGTCCTTATCTGAATATTAAATAAAGTGCAACTGAATTTCTGGGTTATCTCTGGCTAAATGTTTGTAAAGTCATTAGTGAAAGCATGCAGCTATAATCCCAACCGCTATTCTTCTTACAAAGGATTTCCAATTCTGTTCTGAATTCCTTTACAGGATGAATTGTTCAACTCTTCTTCCTGTACACACAATCTTGTCCCTTGGTTGGACTACCAGATACATCAAGGAAACTGCCTTGTAAGTAGCACCAACTCTGTCCTTTTTTTTTTAGAAGAAACATAGGGAAGAGTGACAAAGAGAAAGATTTATTATTTCCTTTAAGCACGATTAAGAGCTCTGAGTGTTGGGAAAAGGTTCTTTAGTAAAATGCTCCTTTGTCCTTCCCAAGTTCTGGGAACTTTAGTTCTATATTCAGCTTTCTTACTGCATGATCTGAGAGAAGCTGTATGTATTTCTTTAGTAAAAACCTTTTAGTACTGTTTTAAAATGGGAGATTTAATATACTTTAACACTGTTTTAGGAGCTTGATAGTGGATGCTATGTGAATATATTAAATAGTAGTTACAGGAAAATTAATAGCAACAAAGGACAACCCCCCCTCCTACTGAGCAGAAGGAACACACCAGAACCAGCATAGGAAAATTATTGGAGATAGAAGAAGAATTATCGTGGGACTATATAACATAAGATTTTTGAGGCACAACTTGTGTTTCAGTCCCTGCATGTGAAGAGCATCGTGGTCCTGCTAGAGAGCCTTTTTGAAGAGGAATTTTCAAGATGGACATACTCCACCACAAGATAACTAGCCTTACCCCTTGTTAGGCACCACAAACGCTTTACACTCACTGAGGCCTGGGCCATCAGGGGCAAAGCAGGTTATCACAATTATTCCAAACAATTTGTTTAAATTGTATATAAAAAAATAATAACAAACTAAATATTATTTAATTAAATATTAAAAAACACAAACACAACCCCCCCACATGGGGCCATCACTACAGTAAGCCATGTACTGTTTATTTTTATGTTAATTCCCATTTATTTTGAGCTGAGTTTTCACCATAACATAGGCTATTATCTTTAGTTTTCAAGCAGTGTACCTCTCATTTCAGCTGTTTCAGGCTTCTGCAGACTCAGGCAGATGCTGCTACTCCTGTCTACAAGACTTTCTGGTCACCTTTGACAAAACATACAGTAGAAGCATTTATTCAAAAAAAAAGAGGATGGAAGAATGCTGAGTACAATTTTGTATTTATCTCTGAATTATCCAACAAGAAAGACATGCAGTCTCAAGGACTAGGGAATACAAAGGACTCTGCTTCTACATGCCAAAGTCCCATTTCATTTAGTAATAAGAAATAGGGAGAGCTTTTTCTAGCATGTGAGCACTTCTATGTATTTTTACTTAAAATTGTTTAAGAATGTAAAGCTCAATTTTGGAAGTGCACTGATTCAGACTCCTCCATCAAGACATGGATACTCCATTGTTCTCAACTTTTCTAGCTTTGCTCTTTAGGACATCAACAGTGAATGTTAATGGGGGCTTGTTCAGGTGCTTTGTACCTATGCTATGATTGCCATCAAATTAGGAAAAGAGCCTTAGAGGTGTGTGTTTTTTCCCAGCCCCATATTCCCAAGTATATTTATATGAAATTGAACTGTACAATAATTACAGTATCAGCTCTGGTGTTCCTGTTTTCATAATGTTGAAAAGAAAAAAAAAGAGAAACTGAATAAGCAGTGCTTTTTGGTTGTGTTTGTCATTGTGAGGATCCTCTGTTACATGGAAGGGCTTTTGCATATTTAGGCAAGAGCATTGTGAGGACTCCCTGCTTTAAGATCAGAAATACTCTATTTTGTTAGCAGAAGTCAGCAACTGTTTTCTATTTGGCATTTTTATATGCAATTAAAAAAGAGAAAAAAAAAAAGTAAAAATGTTTCAGCCAAAACTGTTCTACACAGCTCAGAATCCAAATTTTCATTCATGCTCAAGTATGAGTCACCTGCAGTCACTGAGATTAGTTCTGATTTATCCTTAAACATGTCCATTTTCTTGTGATGTGTTTTAGCAATAACTGACCTCATGTTATTTGTGTTCACTTCTGTTTTTAAAATCTCTTGAAGCACTTGCACACATCCTGATTTAAAAATAAGCCCTTTAACAGGCCATTGGCACTTAGAAGCCAAAGGACAAGTCCCAATCCATCTGAGGCTGGTGGAAATTTTGACATTTATTCCAGTGGTGAAATCATAATTTTGTCAAAGTGTACAGTAAAGGGGAAGATTATTTGCTTAGGGAGCGATTAGGGTTGGCTTTGTCCATGTCATCAGCTGCATGATGGCTGATTTAAGAATGAAACTTGGATCTGCTCACAGAGGCAGTCAATCATTAGACCAGATGCCCCTGTTCAGCTCAGCTAACCAGTGGGAAACACACAGGAATTTAATGGGAGAGAGGAAAAAAAATGTTATTATATTTTATAAAACCTGAAAATCTCTCATGTTTCTGTATCATATCTTCAAAAAACTTACAAAAACAGTGATCTTATCCAGTATATGGCTCTTCTCCAGCTGATTGACTGATGTTGGGCATTGCGCCTTTATTCATAACTTTGACCAATTTCAGAGACACTATTTGTATGTAGGAGGGCTGAACAGAGCAGCTACAACATATGCTAGCTGTAATCTGAGGTTGACATATATACTTTCCACTGCAAATACAAACCCTTGACCATCATCCCAGCAGGTGCTACCAGGCACCAGTTTTCTGAGACACAGTCAATATCTTTACCCGAGATCATGTTGTGGTTTTGGCCTCCTAAGCGGATCTGTGTTTTGGCAGAATTTTTAAATATGTACAGATTAAAACACCTCCAGCAATGTAGACAGAGTCTCAAGCAATGTGATAAATACTGTAGTACGTATTTTATAATTGTATAATATTTGCATTAGGAATGTAGTTGTTTCCAAGTCCCATACTACATACTTGTCTGTCAAATTTCTGTTGGAAGAAGGCTGCGAAGATACAACCTGATGTTCTGGCTGCTTGGTTCTGGTCCAGGAGGGAGAAGCACTAACAATGCCTTTCCAGCTCCCCTTGTGCAGAGATCCTGACAGGCGCAGACCGGACTGCTGCCATCCTTGCCCTGCCTCTCTGCCTGTCATGTAGGTAAGGGTATGAAACGTAGTGAGGGTGACTGACTACATTGTGGTTTTATCACCCACCAGCCAGCCCAGCAGAGCTACAGTCAACCTTTCTGAAACTGTAGCAATTATCACAACACAACACGGTCAGCCCAGATCCAAAGCCTTGAACTGCTGGTGCTCCCTTGACTGCTATTGAGTATGTGCCCAGATGCTTACAGGCCCCAGCCTCTGCAGTAAAGTCAGAACAAGGCCCCTAGCAGGTAAATTACTGTTAGCAATAGAGACATTCCTATACAGGGGAGGATGTGAGCTATGCAAATATCTACTCTATAAATCTGTTATGTGGCTTGGGAGAACAACAAAAAAGCCACTTTAAAATTTGCTCCAAACTTGGCCACAGTGTAGTTTTGTTAGTTCAAAGAAATGGAGTTAACTTTATTGTTATTTGTGTTTGGATCAAAGAAAACTATGAAAATAAACATTAGACAGAATGATAATCAACACTGGAAAAGAAATGTTTACTAAAGATTTTCTTCTGTGTTCTCTTACCAGCATTAATAATATTTTCTTTTGCTAAACTATTCTTGCTTCCTTCAAAGAGATTGATTTCAGCAGAAAGAACAAACATATGCAAATAAACTGAATGATGTTATACCCCCTGCCCCTATCCCCCCAAACTACATCAGATAATTTCATATTGTGAGTCTGCATTACGGTTTTATCAGTTTTTTGTCTTAATCAGATATGAAGCTCTCGCAGTACATCTCTAGAACTGGGCTGTGACCCTGAAGTGACTCTACAGCACAGAAGCAGTCTTAACCCTGCTGCAATCTAATAGTTCAAATTTAACGGATTTGTATTTTCAGTGGAAATAATGGCTTCCTGTCACAAAACAGAGCCACAGATTACATATCTGATAAATCTGGCTTTGGCATGATTTTTTCATGTAACACACAATTAACAGTGTTTTTCATTAGAGTCATGTTTTAGGGATTTGGCGAAGGCATTAATACATTCATTACTATGCATTTTCTTAAAAAATATAAATACTACATTCTGCTCATGCTTTACAAACAAATAATACTCTTCTTTGAAAGAGCTCACCTACATTTTCCAGTGTTAATTTAGCCTCAAAACACTATATTGCAATTATTACCACTAAGTGCTGATGTATTTTTTCACGAGGCATATAATTATAATTGATAACCCAAAATGTAAATAGGGTAATTTTGATTTTATAAGCTAGCACCCATACAGATACTGAAAATTTCTACATTATAGCTATAATCGTTGTTTGTCATGCTTTAATCCCCTAAACATTATCAACAAATTAATAGCAGAACAATACATAAGAAGATATACAGTTCTTCTATGGATAGTATTACATGTTTTGAAGGAGTTTATTATCTTTAGTTTGGTTTTGAAGTCACAGTTCAGAATTGATCGTGGTGCTTTCATTGGTTATCTTCAGCCCACCCAACCACCAGCCTCATACTGCTGTGTGTTGCTAACTCTTGGCATTTTCAACGGGGTAATCATCACCTTGTAGTTCATTGGTGTGAATGTTGGTCAGATGGCCTGTATTTTATTAACAGAAAAAGGGTCACAAGTCAAATACATGCCTGGGGTCAGTTAGCAAATACAAAAAGATTAGAGGAACAAAAAACTGTGACTGGAGGGGTAAAATCCCACTGGGGGTTAATCGAGCAGAAATGTATCAAAGAATGTAAACTACCCTTTCCTTTGTTATTCATCATACAGGACGCAGTTCCTATGTCCTGCTGATTGCAGCTAGATAGAGCATCATCTCCAGAATGCTATCTTTTAATGATCTCTTTCTACAGAGCCTTACTGAGGAGCTTCCTACAATGCTACTGCTTATTGCTGTTACTACTGCTACTACTACTCAAACAATAACAAAAATTAAACTCACATAGCATAAATATACAAATTACAAATATTTACTTCACCTAATATCATACAATGCAAAGATTGCCTGTACAAATAAGAGAAAAATATCATCCAATGTCACTTTTCTGGGATTTTTTTCTGCCTTCAAGTTGAAAAGACTGGACCAACAATTAACTTCACGAATACACTGATTTTGTGTCCACCTGCAAAGCAAAAGAATTAATAAAAATGTTTCTGAAGAGATGGTGTTGTACTGCTATAGGTTCAGGTTTTCTGAGAAAAAATGTCCTTTTAAAAGACAGAGCAACAAAAAAGGAGTTGGCATTCCTGATCTGCACCATAAGTACTGGACTTGGTAGGACCCAAATGGCAGCAGTCAAGAAAAATCACAGGGTACTTACCAAGCAGCAGCTGATTTTCTCTTCTGATACATGTTCATCGCTCTTTCTGTGGCAAGAAGCAGAATATTCTGCCTTATTTGAGCTACGAACATTTGTCTAATTCTTTAAAATCCCAGCAGTAGAAAGATTCCCTTTTCATCAATTTTCATTTATTATGCTTGTAGCTACATATTGTAATATGAATTATTCTATTCATGTATAGGGCACATCTATAGATTTTATGTTTTCACACATCACATGAAAAGCATATTTCAAAACTATTGCATTATCATGTGCCAGAATAATATTGCTGTGGGAATGCAGACACATTATCAAAAGTACAATGTAAAGCAACGAAGTGAGAGTCAGGAAGGAAGGAATTCTTAGTTCTATGACCACACGCCACTGACTTACTGTGCAATATTCATAAAGTCTTTTAATCCTATTTTGACATACTTTATATATAAAAGAAGCAATATGTTCTTCTGTACAGCTGAAATAAACGGCCCAATCATGCCCTTGAAGAGCAAAATTGGGATTTCTGTCATCAGCGTCAAGATGAGCCAAAACAGACTCAGAGACTGTAAATCTTTACATTCCAAAGAAAGACACTACATACATGAAAATTTTATGGCCAGGTACAAATTGTAGCTGACTACCAAAGGATTAATGGGGAACAAAACACTTTAAATGTAAGTATCCCTTGAACTAAAATCAAAGGTTTCCTTAGTTACCTGTGTAGCTATCTATACATGTTTTCCCATACTATTTATTTTCACACCATTATATACCTTATTATTTTCAAACCATTACATACCTTCACACATTATATGCCTCCTTCAGGAATATATGTATTTGAATCTGCATTGTTTAGCAAAGTATATTTCTAGAAACTGTATCTATATTATCTATAGACAATACAAATTATTACAGAGTGGGTTTAGACAGGTTTATAAAATAATAATGGGTACTTAATATAGAAAAACGCATATACAAACCAGAAAAACTGCTATAACTACATTGAAATTCAACTAATATATTTCTCAAACTTCATGTGTTTAAAGTGTTTTTTTAAAGCTTACATTTCAGTCTTCTGAGTCCTTTCTATGGAATACAGTTCATTAAAACATAGCACGCTGAAGTCTCTGCTAGCTTAGTGTAGAAACACTACTCAGAAGAGCTAACTTTTTAATAATGTGGTCAAAATATTTTAAGAAATATCACCTTATAAAATACAATTAATTACCTTTGCATTGGTATTATGTGGAGGAGACATACTCTATACTTCGGACAACAGTGCTAAGGTGTACTGAATTTTGCAGAATGCTAACATGCAGTATTACTATTTAAAGGGTTGTGAATAAGAATTTTACTGCAGTCACAACATATACATTGAGCTCTTCCAGTAAATTGATCATTCAAATAAAAAGAAAAGAATGGTTTTGATCTGCAAAGAAGGTGGGTAAAAAGTAAGCCTACTCATCTTAACTCTGCATTAGGGAAAAAAATGAACTTTGACCTGTCATATTGCAGAGCCACTTGTGTTTCAATGGCAATTTATCAATTCTTTAATAGTCAAACTTCCAAATAGTAAAAGCTTCTTAGACTTCCTAATCTAATAGCCATTATTTAACATTTTTATTCTGTATGACTTACTGGTCAGAAGGAAGAAAGCAACATAATTTCTTAAGAATTCCTTTCTTTTTAAGAACTGTGGAAATGGAGCCAAATACTACTAACTTTGTTCTTCCTCATGCTGAAATAAAAATAAAGCAGAATCCCACTTTAATGTATCTTAGCATTTCTTACCTAAGCTGATAGATATCACTGTGTATCAGCAATGGCACTGTCTTAAGGTCAGGATATAGCAGCACTACACCCTAACGAGCACCTCTTCCCTTGGGACTGGAGTTTCTGCTGTTAGTACCATCCCCCTGCCCACTTGCTGACAGCACTGGGCTGAAGGCACAGCTCTGCCTGCGGTGCTCCCACCAGCTCCAGTTTGGGTACCTTCCACCCTGTGGGGAGTAATTAGGAAGCTTCCGTTGTGCTCCAGCCACCACAACTTCTGCAATTTGAGTTATAGAGGATATAAAAGGACTCTGCTTCCTTCTCCCAACCGCAGATGGGTGGGAGAATCTATCCCAAGATGATGGACCCAACTCCATGGTGAGTCCCAATTTTTAAGGCATGCCCTGTATTCCTCAGGCGATGGAGGCGTGAGGATGTTCAGCACTCTGTGTGCCTATCACAGGAGTGAGCCTGAAATCAGCTTAAGACTGGCTTATTTTAAAAGGTTTACCTTGACAAGTCCAAAGCATATGGAGGAACATTTAAGACTGCAGATCTAAACTTGCATGTTGTTACCACTAAACATTAAACCCTAAGGTCAGAACACAGAATTCTCACAGTCAACCACTCCAACTTGAAAATACATCAGTGTATTTGCTAAATGGAAACTATACTCAGATCACATCTTATCATAATGTCACAAAACACATAAAATTACAAATCAGTTTTAAGGCAAAATGCATGACAGCAAAATATAAGTACACAAAAACTACATTAAATATCAGTCTTCATTTGTCCTTACCACTTCAGCTTACCTCTCAGTTCAAAACTATCCACTGCAGAGCACAGCTTGAGATAGTCTAAGATCCATTTTAGAGTGGACTGAAATATAAATGACAGTTCGCACTACACATGAACATAGACAACTGTATAAAATATTTAAATAAAGACAGAAAAGAACAGAGGAAACCAACAGAGCCTTTGGCAGACCCAGCCTTTGGGAATTTAGCAGCTTGAGATTCATTGCAAATTTCATCTTTAATGTTATTTTTAGTTCAATATTTTGTAGTACTCAGAAGTAAATCTTTGTGTGCTGTCTCTCTCCCCTCCTTGTGCTGCTTTCTTTTCTAATCTCTTTTTTTAAAGAAACCTAATATATTTTCAATACAATTGATTTGTGACATTCTTTGTGATATTTGTTAAAGTTATCCTGTTTCCTCATACAATTCAGTGAAAACCATTACACTGTTGTTTCTGTTTAAGTGCTGAATATTGACTGTCATTGCTGAATATAAACAAGACCCCCTAGTAGTCCTTGTTCCACCACACCTTGTGTTGCATTCAGTTCTCTTACATTAATTTTGATTCCTGGGTTAGGGTCAAACTCTTTGTTTAAACTCTCACCACTGCTCCAAATACTGCCACACAAGTGCAATTCAGAGCAGTTTTGATTTCACCCTGGAATCTGTTCTTTGTCTCCCTGTAAATCATTCAGACCGGAATGATACAGAGTAACACAGAACTGGAAGATGCTGCAAAGAGGATATGTGGATAACTACCATCTGCAGGAAGATGGAAATGCTGGTTCTGCCTCACATCTCCTCTCTCTCCCCGCTCTTTGTCCTCTCTTTCTTTCTCCAGGTTGAAATACGGTCAACTGGGAAAAAGAACAGAACCTTCCTCACCACTTTCTGCACCCAGGACTGGTCCACCAGCTCCCCCAGGGCCACCTATCCGGTTGCTGTCCCTTACAGGCTTATGTAGTTATTGGCTCCTTCTCCATTTGGACAGAGACCAAAGAGGCTGAGAAACTAAAAGTGTAGGTGTACAAGTGGATTACCAAAGGTCAAAGCAGGGTGAAAAGTAGCAGCACATCAGCTGCCCCACTGTGAGCATTCATATACATTTTGCTCAACACCAAATGCAAGATAGCTCAGATGCAAGTGGGAAAGAAACAGTAATATTTACGTTGGATACTGGAGAGCTGGCGTGTAAACACAGCAATTACCAAAGTTTCTGAGAAACTGCAAATTCACACCCTAGTCTGCCGCATTGCATACTGCTCTCTCTCCATGTTCAGGTGTCTTCTTCAAAGTAAAGTCCTATATTCTTTTTAATTGACTTGCCAGGCCTTTCCGCTTCCTTCTGTTGCAAAGAACTCAAGGAACATACTCTTCCATTATTATGCTTGTGATTTAATAGTTGTGCTGCAGATCATGGCATTACAAATAGAGTATTGCACATCCCATGGAACTGACAATAGCACTGTGATGTAACACGAGAAGGGAATCATATAAAAAATATAAAGTAAGACTAAGATTACTTATATGTGCAGTATGAACACCATAAAAGTACTTTTGTTTTAATTAATTCTAATTTCATCAGTTTGCAATTGGAATTGGGATTTTTTTTCATGGAAAGATTCACAAGAGCAAGAGCTTGCCTGATCAGAAGGCTTTAAAATTGCAAGAGAGCTTTTTTATTTCAAAAGCCTTCTTTCTAACATACAGAGCCATTATTCAACAGTTCCCACAAATGCAAAGACTAGGAGCCCCTATTAAACGACCAGACATCACTCTTAAAACAAACAAAAGAAGTACTTTATCCTCACAGTGCATCAGGAAATTACAGAACTCATGACCACAGGATGGAGTGGAGGTCAAAAGTGTAAATGGATCATAAAAGGGATTACATGAAATCATGCAAATGAAATCCATCACTAGCTACTAGATATGATGATCAAGATCCAGCCTCCAAATCAAAATGTCTAAGATACTGGTCCTCAGAGGGTATAAGCACACAAGGGAAGAAGGATTGTTCTATATGAGCCATATATCAGAGTTCATATACTTTTGCTATGCCCATTTGCTTCTTCACACCCTCAGAGAAAAGACACTGGTCTACATGGACATTTTGTATGATGCAGGATGGCAGCTATCGTATAAGTTCTAAAGCTTTCAAAAATCCTAACTTATTATATTTGACACTGTGTGTTTTAGAAATTTTTCTATTTTAAATTCAAGATAATTAGAAGAAAGACTGTAAAGAGTCAGAGGGCAAAAAGAAACAAAAGTACCTAGAAAAGATGGAGTTCAGACTTCAGAACATTTTCCATTAAAGTCATGTTTTGCTATATAGTTGTGTTTCAGGACCTCATTTTTCACTAAATATAATATCATTTCTACCCTATGGTTGCCAAAAAGGAAGTCAACAATACAGAAACATAGGCAGTGTCCACCTTCCTAAACCTGCTAAGAGACTGAAGCATATCTGACAGCTGAGAACCATCTTGTAAACCTGAAATAGGTCTCCATGGCCCCTCCCGTGCTGAAACCACTGCTCACCATCTATTTTGCTGTACTGAATGAGGTTTTGAAAACCAAGCCTCCTCTACCCTGTAGGATTCATAAACACCTACCCCATTAACCCAGTTTCACTATTTGTCTAATGACAGCCACAAGTAATGACCTGACTCAATTCACATCAATATTCTGGCAAAACCTACCATTTTGTCCTCTTAGCCATCTCCTCCCACCCACCTATAGGTTATAGAACTGCGGGATGGTTGTCAGAGAAATGCAATAAAAAGTAGGAAATGACATATACAAATTAAATTCACTTACCTAAAAGCCCTATATGTCAGATCTCTTTGTGCTGCCTGCTCCTTCACCATCCACTCATTCACTTCCAGCACTTGTTTCTCCTCTCTCTTATCTATTTTCTTAATTTCCTCTTCATTAGCTACTTTTTTTTTCCACATCTACTCTTCTCTTTCCTCTTTTTCAGCCCTAGTTGTATTCTTTGGCTGAAAATGAATAAATGAATGCTTTCAGAATTTTTTCTCACTTTAGAGCCAGTAACGCATTCTGGAGTCACTTTACCATTTTTGCTTCCCCTGTGCAGTTTTCCTGCCACTCCTTTTGTTGTTG
Organism: Pezoporus occidentalis; assembly: GCF_034315485.1. Lineage (NCBI taxonomy): Eukaryota > Metazoa > Chordata > Aves > Psittaciformes > Psittacidae > Pezoporus > Pezoporus occidentalis. The sequence continues at coordinate 2,004,681 of NW_026916253.1, forward strand.
TTTTCCACCATTTTTCTGGCCTTCCTCCATAGCAACCTCTCCCCTCATGACTTCATCTGCTCCTTCTCTCTGCAGAGCTCCTGTTGTGTTTCAGTCTGAAATAATCAAAATTTCCAGGTGGATCTGTTCAGCTTCTGAAGTTCTGATAGGGTGCAAAGGTCATTCTACACATGTAAGGAAATACTGAGCACTTCCAGTGGAAGGTATCTGGACGAATGGATGTGGCTTCAGGGAGGAACAGGGACATGGAATGAAGTGGAGCAGAATCCTGTTCCAGTTGCTGGGGAGAAACATCCCCTCTTGCTTAACTCTAAGCCACTTATTTCACTCTTATTTCTTTGTCCTTCCAAATGTTCTAAGTCATTTTCTAATGAGTGTACTTACAGGATCCATCCCTAAAATATGGAATCCTTATCCTCATAGATGTCCCTTCTGCCAAGAGTACACAATATTGGGAAGAGCACTCTCTGTTTTAGCTTATAGTTGCTCACATTTTCCTGATACTTAAAACCACTCTAAGCAATGTCAGTTAATCCAAGTAGCTACATGTGCTGCTCTAATTGCTGCATGACGTGACTGGACTACACTTGCCATAAGGCTGCTCATGAGGCTGGCCTGTGCTAAGCTGTGGCCCCTTGCAGCTTTGCAGGGCTGTGTTTAAACACACAGGCACTATACACACACATTCTCCAAGGTCTAAATATGCTATAAACCAATCAGCACATTTGAATTCATCCCTAAGCTTTTTCATTCTTGTTAGGAAAAAGCACATTCAAGACAGAGCAAAAAACAGTATTCCAGGTTTGTAAGATAAGATGGTGAAAAAATGGAAGCAGCACTAGCTTTAGTGTGTATTTCCTATGCTAAGAATTGGGAGAATGAGGGATTAGGTCTAAAGGAACACCCAGAGATTGGGAAAGAGCCTGACTACCTAGGTATGCCATACTGTAAACAATATTCTGGAAATCACCTTTTTGTGTTTCTGTTCTTTAACTTTTTAACAGCACAATTGGCCATGACAATATAATTTCAACAGGATTTTTTAAAAAATGCAAAAGCCACCTTAATGAAATACCATCCACAGTTCAAACAACAACAAAAAGATTCCTAATTTGGGAGCTTACCTCCATTTGTAATAATTATCATTTTTCTGTGGAAGAATTGTACAATATGGGTTTTTCCTGCTTGTTCATAATAGGGCATTCATTAAATAAAATCCTGGGGAATTATTTTGTGTATCAGTGGATACAGGATGCCATCTGGGAGCTGAGAAAAAGAACAGAAATCAACCCCCTCTCAGGAAAAAAAAAAAAAAGAGAAAAAGAAAAAATTAAACCTATAAAATTAGTTGCACTTATGGAAACCAGACAAATACTTAAAAAATCCCAGGTCCATCAAATAGGCTATAATAATTGGCACATTGTTCATTCATGCATGCGATGCATTTAATCACAGGAATGGTCCGTGGCTTCCTCCACCAGGCATTCAGTGATTCACTCTTCCTATGTCCCCTGGGCCTTCTTCCTCCTCTCCTGCTTCTCCAGAGCTCTCTGCTTTCTGCACCCCCCCCAGCCCTGGGATCACCAGGACCTCATGGATGCTCTTTGCCATTTCCTTCTGCAGCTTTTCCCAGCTGTCTGCTTACTGGCAGTTCTCCATCCCTCTCATTTTTGTTTTCAGTTTTCTGCTTCCCTTATTTCAAGGTGCTTTCTAACCGACTCTATATTATAAGGTTCTTGCAATATATTAGTTGATCTCCCTGGTCCAACAGGAAGGTCATCAAATCACAGAATGATTTCAGTGGGAAGGACTTTAAAGGTCATCTGGTTCCCACTTCCTGCCACTGGCAGGGACACCTTCCACTAGACAAGGCTGCTCCAAGCCCTGCCCAGCCTGGCCTTGAACGCTTCCAGGAATGGGAACAGAAAACCTCTCTTGGGGTATGAGATTGTCTACTCTGACTGTAATTAAAGGGTGATCTAAAATTCAGCATTCATCTTTCTGGGGTGAGGTGGATGGATTACATTAGAAGGGAGATGCCTGCATCAGCAGATAAGGAAATCACAACCATATAGTGATATATTAAAATTAATATGGCCATATGCCAATTTTTTCCCCTCATAAATAAGACTCTTGTTTACCAAATGTTCAATTTTGGTTATGTCACTATAAAAATCAAGCAGCTGGTAATTCAGGCTTGATTAGCAGGTCTCCAGTTTTGATTAGTAAATGACTGTAGTAATCAAGGTTAATTCTCATTTCAGAGTGCTGCTACAGATTTTATTTTTCCCAAACAACTGGATTTACCACACTGGAGAAGGAATATTTTAATAAATATTACAAAAATATTCAGAAATAGGAATCAAAAGCAGAACCAAAGGTTTTCTGTTATATGGGCAACCAGAGCAACAGCATCCTTCAAACATGAAATGGTTAATGTCCTAAGAACAAAATTCCAAGCTGTGATTTTACAGAAGATTTCCACATAATATATGCAGAGATTGCATTGCTGATTCTTTTTACCTAGTGTTTCTATTTCTATCTTTAAGAATTGTTTTCTTTGGATCTTCATCTTTCATTTTAAAACTAAAAAAAAGTATAGAGAGAGCCTGAAAAAGAAGCCCAAGAGTATGAAGATTATTAGTATGAAGATAAACAATAGAATAGACTCTAACTGAGCCAGAAAACATCACTGTAGAATTTACATAAAATTTAGTTTTCAACCAAACATATTGCACATCGAGTTCCTGCTAATCTCATAATGAATATTCAAGCTTTTGAAGAACCCACATGTCCCATAAGTGAGCAAGAGTACCCCAAAACCATCATTGTTATAAAAGAGGCACAATATTAAAAAACACTGAGAATTCATTAGGGATTTTTTTTTTTTTTTCATGAAACTTTTACTAAATCTTTAGCCTGCAAATCCTGCAATTATTGGAGCCATACAAGTCTGTCAGGGATTTAAGGCTAGATAACGAACTCTTATATGGTTTTTAATTAGGATAATATTATTATTTTCTAGTCACAATTCTGGGTCAGAATCTGCGTATCTCTCTCACATCACTTTGTATAATTACAGACTAAATTATCTAAAATAAATATAAAGTTTTGCTTTATCTACTCAGTGCTGCATGTTTTTCTCAGATAGGAAAGGACAGGCAATTTTCAGACGCACCATAGCATTTTACTTGAAATATCTAGATAAATTTCTTCCCAATAACACAGAAGTAATTGACTGAAGAACCCCTCAAATGTATGGGTGTAGAGGTACATAACTGAGAATACAGTAAACACTAAAGTCAGTGTAAAGTTATAAAATTCTTATGTCCTTTGAGGAAAAAAACAAACCAACCCACCCCTTTTGTAGGTAAACAAGTTATGTACTTTGTAAAAGGCTACGAAAGAACCTGGAGTTTAATTCCTTTTCTACATATGTGCTTTATTCCACTGGAGTAATTTTCTACACAGCTATGAGCACTTTCATTATGTCAATGGAAATACAGGGGGTTTTGAATCAGACCAGGATCAACTATGCTTTTAATTCAGCATCTTGTTCCTGATGCTGGCAAACAGAAAATGCTTCTGAAAGGTTTTTTCCCAGTACTAGAAAGTCAATAGCTGTCTTATGGTCCAAAGCAAGAAGTTGCTTATCCTGCCTGCATTTTTTGCTATATAAGTCAGTTCTAGATATTTAACATTATGTCTTATCTCATGGTTCATTTACAGACCAGCATCTAATGACCTAAACATTGGCAGAAAGTGGAAAGCAACCTGATATATGAACATTTATTTAAGATTAACCCTTTGCTAAAATAATAATCAATTTGAGTAGAAAGCAAGCACATTAAGCGTATTAAGCACTTGTCTCACTTTCACACATCAACAACTTGGGAAGCCCCACAGTTTGCAAGAGAAGATGAAAAAAACTATACTTTCAGGCAGAAAGCCTGTAAAACAAACAATTATAATTCTGGGAAAAGTGTGCATGCTTTTTGTAGTCTGTCTTCAGACAGAATCCCCTAAGATTCACCTGGAGAAGGAAGGGGTCGGGGGTGGGGGGAAGCAATTACAACCAAGATATCGCACTAATAGGGGACTTCCAGAAATTTTTGGCTCGTGTTCAATAGTACAACAGTTCCTTGAATCTGGCAGATTTTACTCATTGCTTCTGCGCATGTTTTTATTTTTGGCTTTGGCTTTTCTCTCCTTTGCAGTTCTTCCAAGTTACATGGGAGGAAGCACACAGCTGTCGTTCCTCAAGAACAGTAGAGGGGACAGTGGCTTCTGTAACCATGTCTCCCACCAACAGTTATGATGCAGGCTTGTATACAAATAGCTTGAGATTCATCCCAAGCTGCATTCTTGGCTAAACTGATTGTTTCCCAAAGACTGGTGAATTGTAACTAGCAGCTTAGGACTATCGTTACAATGTGAATAAAGCTACATTTGAGGATCCTAACAAAATTCAGAATGAAATTCAAAACCAGAGCCCCAGGAAGACTGCTTTATTTTGCTCTGGTGGGGGATAAAAGCTCTGAATGGGTGGTAGCAGATACCTCTAGACTTCTTGGGCAAAGACAGGGGGCTATACAACTGACTCTGCTGGTTATTCACCACTGTTTTGCCAGCTTCCAAGGTCTCAACATAAAGGAAATATGACCAGGGAGTAACTGCGTTCTTGTAATCCCTGGCAGAACAATAGCTTCCTCAAAAGCAGCCTGGCCTAGTGTAAATGAGAAAAGTCATAAGGTTTCTGGAATGGTATTTATTTTATCTGCAGGTAGGATTGCATCACTGAATGTGATAGTCTCTATTTAAGGTGATTAATAATATATTATGTTACTTGTTTTGAATAAAGACTAAAGGCCAACTCCTGCCCTGGCTCAACTCTCATTTAAGCCAATTGTTTAGCCTGAAAAAAGAATTACAGGATGTGGCCATAATTTATGCATACAAAAATGCAGAGGATTTTACTTTAGAAACATTAATTCTTATTTATGTGCACCACAGTATTGCCTAGAACCCAAGATTTTACTTGCAAGACAGTATCTCAATGCAAAGGAAATACAGATGTGGTCCTACCGGAAAGAGTCTTTAATCTAAGCAAAAGACAAGAGACAGCAAACAGATGGGGAGAGGGGCAGAAATGACAAGGTAACTGGGAGATAATTATGATCACTATGCAGTCACAGCACATCAGCTGCTTAACCGCTATCATTTTTTTTAAGGTGTCACAGCAGAGGAGAGTTTTAAGGGAGGAAGTGAAGAAGGGCAAGTATAGTGTAGCAGATTTTTAGAGGAGTGGACCCTCACATGAGAGAACAAAACAAGAGTATGGCTCAAAATATAAGATGCTGGCAATGAAATCTGTTGAGAATGGTGGATGTGATAGGGACAAACAGACTGGGGAGAGCCTATGTGGGCCTTAAAACATTCGCAGGATGTTTTTAGCTGCAGAGCAAAAGAAGGCGCTGAGGAAAGGGTGCATGGTGGTAGAGGGAAACGATACAATAATAAATTTGAAAATGCACCCCTGAATCAGTGTCAGAGGAATAGGTAAGGTATCTGTCTGCCAAGGCCAAAGTAACTGAGACTCATTGCTGGTGTTAGAAAGAATGTTTGAGTGGGTTGAAAGGTCAGACTGTAGAGTTGAAATACAAGAATCAGAAGGTTTGTCTTAGCACGCACAAATCTAGAGAGAAAGATGTAGAAAGACATAATGTCAAGAACGAACTGGGCCTAGAACTTGTGGTGATGATGCTAAGCCAGTCACACCTTTGGGTTTTGTTTTTGCAAAATGCTGCTGGCATGGAAGAGACTCCCTGTACTTGAAAATGGGATCACTTCTGAAACAGCTTATATCTGACAAAACAGAAACCTCTTTTGGTGCATGAGCAAGCACATGGAAAAGTGAGAAAAACAGATAAGAAAAAGAACAAAAGCTCCTCCCCCCGCTGCCCCAAGTTAGTACTTTATATTGGTACTCTTCTAAGATCATATTTCAGTATATAAACCAGTGAGAACAAGTCATTTTTGTTTGCCATGTATGCTGCATTTTTGTGTGCCATAGTAGGAACTGAATAAGAGAAACTTAAGTATGAAGTTGCTTACACATACTTGTAGGAGTAGCTTTATGAGAATCTGACCATTTGCAACTCCTGTCTTTCTGTGAACAAAAAGCCAGAAAGGACAGTATGCATGCTACTGTAAAGCAATTTATTTATTATAAATATGTTTAGGTGGTATCTAAATTACTGCCAGAGCTCTGAACTTGATTACAAATGGTCATAAAGTAAAGAATACTTTGAAGTGCCCCAAATTGTAGATCAAAATGCTTGTTTATTCATCACTTTGACTAAGATTCAGCCAAGATTTTGTTGGCTAATAAAGACTGTAAATTAAATAGAAAACAGGCCCAGTAAAGAGGGATCACGGCTGCTTTTCTAAATGCTTACAGTCCTTTAGGGCAGGATGTCTGTGCTGCTTTAATTGTTCAGAGTTTCACTTTCTGCCGTGGGAACTGCAAATGTGTAAGCCTCTGAATCATAATGCTGCAATATAAGCCTTCATTTAAACTTGATGGGTCCCCTCTCGTTGGAGTTTTATTTTCCAGGCATTCTAGGCACTTTTGTGATGTGCTCTTTTATGAACAGTGTGAATAAATACGATAGTGATATTACCTATGTAAATGGGCAGCACTAAAATGTTTAGGGTTAAGAAAAAACAACAGAATTCTGCTTAACCACCCCCCCCCCCCAATACTCAAAACATTAGCTACATTTTTCTTATTTTAATAGAGAATTTCTTCTAACCTCCCTGCCAGTCAGCATTTCTTTGAGGCACACACTATCTATGATTTGATTGGCAAAATGTGAAAGTTAACTAAATTTCAGTCTTACTACTATTTTGATCCTTCTCCAGTTTGTAGAGCAGTGACCACACTATGACTGCAAACACTGAGCCATCTGAACTTTTGAGAGGTTTGTGTTCTTTCCAGTCCACCTTCTCCAGTCTATATGGAGATGCATGACAGGCAAACTGTGAACAAACTGTCTACTTGTGCTCAATAGTGCACAGACAAATATAAATGATTCTATGATTCTATGATTGTTGTGTCAGCACACTACCGATTTATCATACCATCACCAATAGTGATGTTATGAGTAGTGTTCTATGTTCTCTGGTAAGCAGCCTTTAGTTTGAAGATTTTGTCCAGTGAATCAAGTTTATAGAAAGTCCAGAAAGCACTCAAAAGAAACACCTTTGGGGGTCATGGCCTTAAAATATAGGATAAATTTCCACTTTTAGTCCTGCTGATAATTTATAATCTACTCAGACTCTATATGGTTTCTATATTTAAGTGAGAGAATCATTGTGACTCACCACAGAACAGAACATTGCATGGTCTCCTGTCACTTTGTTTGCCTGAATAGGAGCCAAGAATTAAGATTTACAAAGCAGATTATGAATTTTGTGCATCTCAGTAAAAAAAAAAGATGATCGATAGAGAAAAGGTTTTATCTTTTCATGAGAGTCATGATGTATATTTACATTCATTTACAAAGGATGTAATTGAAAGGGTAAAAAGTAAGAAAGCTGGAATGGATTGTGTGGTAGCTGGCAAAACACCATGGGAATTTTTACTTCCAATTGTACAAGAATCACTCTACACTACAGTGTAGCTTTCTCATGACTAACCCAGAGATTAAGCCATTAAAAATTAGGGAGTCATGATATTATTTGGCAAAAGGCACTGTTTTGGGTAGAGAAATAGAAATAGATTTTTGGCAGAAAATAGACAATAACTGGTACTTTGCATTATAGCACAGGTCCTCTGTAAAATACACATTGTTCCTAATATTTTTCCTATTTCCTGGTTTTAGTTACACCATTGTAAATCTGGAATAATAATACAAAAGTCTTTTGGGTTGATAAGGATTTTATAATTTTGTAAGGAAAAAAATGAAAAAAGCTGAAGTCAGAAGTGAGACATTTCTATGTTCCTTGTGTTTTGCATTGTGCTGTTTCTTTGCTTCCTTGTCACTTACTCTTTCTCAACCTCTGCACTTATTTTATTCCATCCTTTCCTCCCCATTTTTTATGCATTTTTTTATGGTTTTGGTTGGGTGGTTAACTGGTATTAGGAAGAAAAGCCACACAAGAATATATCTGCATATAGTATTATCCAGAGCACCGTGCCTCCTTCTCTTGGTTACCTCAATGTCATTATGAAACATGCCATATATTTATTATTTAAACAGTATTAAACAGTAGAAAAGAGAATGCTGTGTTTTTTCGGGTTTTGTTTGTTTTTTTTTCCTTTTGCCATCTATTGCAAAATCCTATGAACAGAAAAAAGGAGCAGTTAAATGAGTACCTTAATTCGCTTGCTATTGAGAAGCTGTTACTATAACAAACAGCAGTAAGACTTAAATCAGGACTGTGGAACAAAGCATTCCAGTGTCATTTTTACATTAGTGATTGCAGTTGATGTCATTTTCACAAAACAAAATTATAACCAAAATGGATATTTCAGGTCAAAGTGTCACAAAGTGTATATAGATACATTTCCATCAATAAATCTGCCCTCTTCCTGCCCTGACATAAGTGTTCAACCCTTTGTGATTGACGTTTTTACCACTAAATTATACTATGTCTGCTTCTAGAAGAAATGTCTCCATTACAAAATTAGCTAACCATCAACATAACATAAAATAACTTCAACATGGTGTCATTTCACAAGAATATCGATTCACACAGACTTACTGGATTAAATCCTGGTTTCCCATAAAAGGAGCAGCCATTATGTCTTTGGTAGGCAGAAAAACATATTGTGGAATGAAGTGTATTGTGGTGATTAAAGCTTCATTGCTGAGCTCAGAAGCATAAGATTCTCTCCTGTGGCAATATTAAATAAAGAAAATGGACAAGATATTAGTTTGAAGTATAGATAAGAATAAGGTTAAAAAGCAGCTACTAATCTGACACTTTATTTTCTTTTGCCAGAAGTTACTTTTGATTATTGGTTGCAGTAAGAAAAGTCTTCAATTCTTCTAGATTAACTACTGGATCTTGCAAAAATCTTTTCAAGATCTTGTGCCTGTAAATTTTCCTTACTTAATTTTCCTCACCCTTAGTGCTAATAGAATTCCTCATACTTCACAGGATGTTGTGAATTTATAATTGACTTATACCTGAAAAGTCTTTGAAGTTCTTAGATGAGCAAACCTATTTAAGAGCCAATAATCACGATGTGCAGTTGTAATTTCTTCCTGTATCAAAACTGTAGAAAGGAAAACTAATTAGAAAACAGGTTTTTTTAATCACCATTTCTACTTCATTTTTATAGAGTTGCCCTATATTTAGCATTGAAATAATAATGGGCTAAACTCATTCTGGGCACAACTTCAGTGATCTTCATGAAATTACTTTGGAGATAAATTTTGACCCAGTACTTTGTGACCACTTGTATATCAGAGAATTTCCTAAAGGAGAAAATACCACCTCTATGAGCACAATTCACTCATGGTACATTCAACATTTTGTGTTTCAGCCTGATTCCTTCAAAAAGAGATGAAAACCATCATCTTCATTAAACAAGGCCATTGTAAATTGTTGTATATACTGGATTATCCTGAAGACTCCAACCTGTTTAGGGCTAACGATATGCTCAAAGAGCAGGGCTAAGGTGAACTGCTGCCAGATTTTCCACTTTTTTGAAGTATTTTTCCTCTCTGTTCATCTTAAAAGCCTCAAAAATCAAATCAGTTCTGCACACCCTCACAGAGAAGAGTGAGGTAACATGCCAGTTTCAGGAAGACTAGCAGTAATGAGGTGTAAAAGACATTGGGGAAGCATGAGGTTGCAGGGGTGGTTTGCAGTTGCAATGTCTGGTCGTACCAGGCTTGTATTCCTTGAAAATCCCCATCCCTTGACCATAGCTTGCGTAGAGACAGGGGGACAAGGGGGATTCTGCTCAGCAAATCCCTCTTATTCTGGCTCTGTGAGGCATGCATGTGAAAGAACATTTTCACCTTGGGAGAATCTCAGTATATAACTTCCTGTTAGTGAAGGATAGTCTGTCACCATTCATCCCTGCCCATTACGACATGAAGAGGACAATGTTACTAGTCTCTGCCCATTCAATCCTTTTTCGTTGGCACATTACTATTTTATCATTTTGATCTTCTCCTTACTGAAGATAAAAGGCACCATGTGCAGGATTCATGAATGACTACTGTTATTTATCGACCCAGGACTTTTTGAACATTTTTTTCCCCTCTGATTCATGAACCACTTTTCCATATTCGAAAAGCAGTTCATAAATCGTTCAGCACCAGAAGAAATTAATAATAATGAGTTCATTTACATAAAAGGACTCATCCTTATAGTTGCTGATAACATTTGAAGCCAGAACATTCTCTGCAAACAGGATTTTTGCTGGCAGTGCAAGAAATAATCTTTTGTTTATAAATTAATTAAAACATACTTTTCCCTCTGCTAAAGGGAAATTTTGTTGGGTAAATTTTTTTTTTTTTTTTTAAAGAAATGGCATTATCCAGAGTGGAAAGAGAGCTTTTTGGTAGCTTTGAGATTTAGATTCTTAAGCAAGAGGAATGTGTCTGGACTTGTTTTCTTTTTTTTTTTTTTTTTGAGTGAGGATTTTTTCTGAAGCTATTGGCAGCTGCTTTTCATGAGGATTTGTTTGAACATATTATTTCCTGTGGGTCTGTCTTTCTCCCTCCCCAAGTTTCATTCTGAGTTTCTGAGTTTCAAATTCAAGTGAACTTAAAATCTTAATAAGATATTCCCACATTTCCTCTGGACTCAAACCCATGAGTTTCACATAATTTTGATGCAAAACTATAATCAATCCCAGGTTTATTATTGGAAAGGAGGGATGAACCTGAATGAAGATTTCCATAAGGCCAGTCAAGGGACAGAATCAGTGTATGGACATTTGATGCCAGCACACACACGGTGTACGCGTGTTTCATTATGTTTGAACGTTGGGAACTAGTCTGCTTTCCCCAAGACTGGATTTACATAGTTCACTGTAATGAAGCTGCATTGGAAATATATTGCTATAAGAGAAAATAGTTTTTGAAGCATAAGGGTAGGGTTGCACACACACTAAAGACTAAACTAAGTTGCAGGTTGTTGTTGTGAACAACGGATTGTTTGCCCTCACCCAAAGCCGCATGGTCCTGCTATGCAGTGGGACAAATCTGACATAAAATTAACACATACAACCCCACCCCACACATTTTCTTTTGGATCACAAGCATAGCAGGAGGCATTACCACACACCCTTCTCCTTGGTGCTTTCCTGGCCAGCCTCAGACTCCACCAGGTGACTCCATGCAGCCAAGGAATTTATGTACCTTCTATAAAGCATCTTCTGAAAGAGGGCAGATTTAGATTAGACATTAGGAAGAAGTTCTTTCCCGAGAGAGGAGACACTGGCATAGGTTGCCCAGAGAAGCTGTGGCTGCCCCATCCCTGGCAGTGTAGAAGGCCAGGTTGGATGAGGCTTGGAGCAACCTGGTCTAGTGGAAGGTGCCCTGGCCATGGCAGGGGTTGGAACTGCATGGTCTTTAAAGTCCCAACCCAAACCAGTCTGTGATTCATTCCCAATGCACTGTTCATGGAGACTACATATCTACAACAAAGCTCACTTTCCATTCCAGACCCCAAGCCCAAGCCTACAAATTATGCACAGTAACAGCCAACACGGACACATTTGAAGATGCTTTTCTGTGTTCAGGCTCAGCTCTTTCCAGAAAAAGTGAGACAGCTGAAAAGCCCCATGCATGGTGCATTTCTGCCTTCCACAGTACAGCACTCAGATTTGCAAGCACATAAATGAAATAGTCATAAGAACATTTTATACCAAAAAAAAACAAAGGGCTAATTCTCTCTCAGGATTTTGAAAAGAGCATAACACTTGAGTGTCAAACATCACTGGAAAAGAGTGGAAATTTTTTTAACTTGTTTATTTCTTTATATACAGTACTATAGGAAATTGTGATATGGGATAAAATTTGCAGGTTTGTTCCTAGTGCTAGAATATGTCCTTTGGTCTTATTTATCTGTATTTAAGCTTTTGTTTGGCAAACATGGAACAATGTGTTATCACAAGGAAAGACTAGAAGTTGGAAATGTACTACTACTCTGATCTGTGTAATATGAATGTATATGGCTTCAATAGAAAAGTTACTTTAAAAAACAACAAAAGGTCTGCATTTTCTGTTCCTGCTTTTGCTCTTAATTGGCAACATCTGGGCTTGTTGGGATAGAATGAAACTTTTATTTTGTGTTTTTGAGAAGGAAGACTTGGCTGGCTAGTTATCTTTATAAGGTTTCATTTCCTCTCATGTCCCCTTCTCTTTCATTTTACTGTTTGAAGATTTCTAAGGTAAATACAAGGGAGCCAAAAGAGATCTCCAGACAGTTCACTGGACTAGTCTGAGCTGTACCACTTAGCTTCAGCATGAACGTGGGCAGCTCACTTCAACTTTGTCTCCATCTGTAAAATAGAGTTAATGATTCAGCTTAGAAAACTTTCAGGTATGTTCACTGAAATCACTATATAAGCGAATATATTACATTATTATTCACTTTACCTTTACATTTCACTAGTAAGATGTGATTTTCCAGAAACAGGCTTTTATTGGAAATTTCATATTCTTGTAAACTTATTGAGTTGTGGTTACTGATGCCTGTCTACAGACACACAAACACACACGTGCACACATACATATTATATTCATGTGTAGGCTATATAAGCTTCTACATAACAAGTGGTATGTTGCTTCTCCAGTCTGCTTTATTGGTTAATTTGGTTTTGTTAATTAATGATATTACCAGTTATTGCCAGCTTACACCAGTGTGTGACCAAAACTAGATGTCATGGTTTTGTCATGGCTGTACGCATTACAGCATTTTATCCTTTCTTGTAGCAGCCTTTTACAGATTTCACTGAAGGATGGGGACATAAAGCAAAGAATATTTGGATATGGAACAGAAAACAGAAACTGGAATCAGGCTTCTCAGCAGAGAATATCTGGGGAAGATGGGAAAGTTCTGTCTGTGGCAGCAAAATGACATGCTAAGCAGACTGAAAGCAACATTCATAATGTTAGGAGCCCACTTTCCTCAGTGCATAAATTCAAGACAATGAAAATGTAATGAATAAAGCATTTAGAGAGGTGACTGTGACAAGGACAGGAGTGGGGAGGGTGGTGCTGGATCATACAGTCAACCTCTTCAAGTGAAACTCTTTACTGCTGGAGAGAACACATCAAACTAAGAAATAATTTAGGCTTAAGGTTCCCCATTCTATTCCAAGCAAGAGAACAGTAGAGACTGCAAAGAGACTCAGGGTGCTTTGACTGACAGTGCAAGACCCTGATTCTTCACAAAGATCTTAGCTATTGCATGCCAGACAAACTTTTAAAAACATGCTGCTGCAAGTGATACTGGAGTATAAAAATGCATCACCCTGAACAAATGCCTGCTGGGAGCTGCAAAAAGCCACTAAGGCTTGATTCTTGTTGGAGCTGCAGATGTTGCTGGAAGCCACAACTAAAAAAGAGCCAAATCTGGAGCTGGAGATGCTCAGCACCTCTGAGGATTTGGCCTTCAATCTGAGCGTCCCGAAGCCCCAAAGCCCAATCCTATAGGAGGCTACTGTAACACTCTGAACAATCTGGGGGAGTAAGAGGGGAAAAGGGGGGGGGGGGGAAGAGAGAATCTGAAGCAAGCTTTCAACCTTCTAATTAGTTTCAGTACAGATTTTCTCAGTTATCTTCATGAGAAAAAGGGCTAGAAAGGGCTTAAAGGAAATCTGAAAATCTTTGTTCTGTTTCTGCTCTATCCAAACATAGGAACAGAGATTTCAGCCGTGGGCCTGGGCACAGAGGCAAGTTGGGGAAGAAAGATTAAATAAAGGCAAATAACTTCTTGTCAGAACCATTATGGAAATGCAATCAAGGCAGATGATTCTGTTACAAATTTTTACACTTCTAAAAACATCCACTTTTTCTGTTTATCAAATAAGCCAAAGATTTTAAACCATCAAACAAATTTTGGTAAAGTTTCTACCAAATACAAGAAAGTTGTCTAAGTGGAAAGTACTGTAGGCATGTAAAGTAAATGGCAACTTTTAAGAATCAATTGCTCTATTTTTTTTAAGTTTTTTTTCTGGTTTTAGTTTGCTTGATGTACAGTAGCCAGGACATGACAAATGTCTTACCACCAGTTTCCAGGGAGAAGCTCCTGTCCCTTTTTTTTCAAGAGATCTTGAAGTGGAAGTAGAAATATAACCTTCAATCAGTACATGCACTGTTCCAAACTGGTAGATCATTGATGTGGTTTTCCAAAATCCTGAAAATAGGCATAATAATAACTATGAGATTAGAAAAAAAAAAACCACAAAAAAACAAGAAACAAGAAAGAGAAATCCCCAATACACTTAGGCTCTTTATATTCACATAATGACTTCTGAAAGTTGAGGGATTAAGACTTAAGGTGTATTTTTGGGATCGCATTTTCAAGCTTCCTACATAATCATGAGACACAGAAAGTTTTGTTCTACCTTTAAAAAAAATCTTTTTGCATTTGTAGGGGCTGAGGGGTTTTAAATAAAGCATCAAATACTTTGAAGTTCATGATAAAATTGTAAGAACTGGCAACACTGCATATAATAAGCAAGCAAAACTGTTAAAAAATTGGTGGAAGAGGAGAAGGAATAAAGTACTGTGCAAGACAGGAGAAGGGTTTGAAATGTTACTGGTTTGGAAAGGCTGCATTTTTACATTAGGTTTGCACTGATATGACTGACTATCTCAGCTTTCAGGTGCCAATGCATGAGGCTGAGACTAAACTACTTATAAGCAATTTCAGTCCATTCTCAGATCGCATTTCTCTTTTTTTACCTTCTTTCCTCTTTTTTTTCCCTCCTCCATTCATTTCCAAGCACTCTCTTGCAATGAACATGGGTATTCTGCTGCGTCTTGAACAAAAAGTTACTCTCAAGCATTAGGAAACAATCCCAAACAACATAAAATTTAGAAAATGTGATGTAAACCAATTGGAATATTCAATTCCACTCTGTCAGAAGGGATACACCCGTGGGTTTAACTAGTTGTTCTATAAGATCCTTCAAATACAAAAAGAGTTGCATAGCAAATAATGGATGTATTCATCTTAAATAAATGCAGGTAGTTAGTTATTTGGTATCTTCAACAGGTATTTCAGATAAGTGTTTATGTGATAACCATTTCTAAGATTTTATATATTTAGTTAATATATACCTAATTTATATATCTAGAAAAGACATGGAATTTGCTTTCTAACTTTGAAAGGTCATAAGTATTATGAATTTAAAACACTGGTGCAAACGTAGAAAGCATATGGTATGTATTTTAATGGGATGTTTTTAAAAAAACTTGAGATAATGAAGAAAATATATAGTAGACATTCATTTGATGTCTCATTTGTTTACAGCCATATTACAACTGTGTCATGGAAGTGAGAAATACAAATGGACACAAATATTAAGCAGATATGTGACTGATGAGTTCATTGGTGACCTCAGTTTTACTATTTAGTATAGCTCAAGATAGCTACTAGACCAATATAGAGATACTTCCACTCATGCTCAAAATCCAGCCCCACCTCAAGAAACCAGAGTTCTGTCACAGAGTTTGTTAGATTACCAAAGACATAGGAACATCAATCATATACTAAATGATGATACCAAAATAACTGTGATTAAAAAGTCAGAATTGCTTAGTTGGGTAACAAGAGCTTTAATTGTAGGGCTATGAAAATCTTGAATTCAATAAAATATAGTAAAATCTGTAAATACTTAAATTCATACTACACTAGGTTGCTCAAGAAACGGTGAGGGACTGCTGCCTCCTAGTCTTTCTGTTTCCATTTACAACAAGTTCACTTTAAAATGTTGAAGAATCTGCATCTATCAGAAAATTGCTCACTTAATGAAACTAGCTATTTTTAAGGTTTTATTTAAAGGAGATAATGAATAAGACTAAATTGATGTCAGGCATGAAGCAATTTTAACCAATACATTCAAAGTCTATAATACAAAATATTGGAAAATTATATGTAGAGTAATCTAAAGTAATGAGATGTTAAAATTCCTTGGAACCTAGAAACTCTTCTATTCATCCTGTTCTTCTTCTTTCAACCTCACTGTGGGAGGCCCCATCTCTGACATCTTTATATATGTTGTTCTTATTTCAAAATGCCACCGAACCTTCAAATGAACACTTGCCTATGATCTTTGAATACAAAAATACTTGAATCAAGGTTTTATATTTTAGTGCACTCAGCCACAATACGCAGTGAAAGAATTTTGGTATTTAGTCTAGGTCTTATTTCAAAAGAAAGGAAAAGACAACTCTCAAAATGAAAACAATAGTTCAGTGGAATGAAATACCAGCAGTACAGGATAATTTCTAGACAGGATATTTTAAATAGATATTGAAAAGAAAGAAAAATGAAAAAGTCTTTAGAAAGTAAAATCTGGAGTAAAATACAGTATCTTCCTATAACAATTGCTTATAAATTGTCATTGCAGAAAGAAAATAAAATGAAGCAGGGCAAGAAGTGTTTGCACAGTATTTGCAGACTAGCACCTATTCCCAGCGTTAGCATGGATAGAACTTTCATAAAGAGCTTTGAAGACCTACTCTGTTGCTAGACATTAGAAAAAAGCAAGCAAAGACAGCCTGCTGTCCTATGGTAGACATGGAATTATCACAAACATACTTCTCTTATACGCTTTAATCCAATCCCTTTTATTGTCATTGGGTTATAGAGATTTTATAACTGTAAACAGGTTCTGAGACCACTTGCTGGAACACACTACCTTACATACTGTCCTCTGTTAATCAGCTATGCAAACACTGTTTAATATGACATAAACTAAACCAACTCAGTAACTTGATGGAATAATGCAGATCTACAGAAGTCTCAAGTATTTGAAAAGCCTTGTGTTTCCTTTTTTAAGATTACCTCTTAAACAGGTTGATTTTACACCTAATTGTCTCTCACTGCTTTGCTTTATTTTTGCTATTCAAATTAAGATTCAGGGAAATGTGGCTCCAGTGAATAGTTAAGATTAGTACCAAGCCTTTGTTTAATTTCACTGATCGTAGAATTACTCTTCAAATCTCATATTGTACTTTCAACAGATTTGTCATATACTATCAGTTTTGGTTTTCTAATTTACTGCTTTCCAGGTGGTCAATGCATCAGCTGTGGATTTGTGAGGTTTCAGTTCCAGTAATCTCTCCCAGGCCAAATGTAGCAAGCAGGCTGCCACAGTTCTTTTCTGTGTTTGGGATAGGTGTCCTCTATACTTTTCTTCTTGAAGCTTTTACCGTCTTTGAATGTCAACCTGAAGCAAGAAGCTGGCTACATCACTGCTTAAAAGCTACGGTGACTAAAAAGTTGTGATTGTTTCTGCCTTTCATCTTTTCAACAGGATTGCTGCCTGAACTGTAGTGGTATGAAACCAAGCGTGCCATACTAAATAGATTTCAAAACCACAAAGAAGCTAAAACTTACTTACACAACAATGTTAAAGCTTAACTGGAGGCAGAAACAACAAAAACACAGGTACCTCCTTCTGACAAATCCTAAGCTCTCTTCTTTAGAATCACTGTAACTGATAAAAACATTAAGATTTTTTTTCATCTTAGCTAGGTGAGTGTATATGACTCACATGAAAGCCGTGCAGCTATGGGAAGCAGAAGAATGCACACCCTTAATGTTTTATATGCATGCATGAAACTTGCAGATGTTAGAAATGCCAGGGAAGCTAGAGGAAAAATACTGGCTGCAGTTACTGGCTGCCCAGGTAGGACTGAGTGCTCCATCCAACATGGCTGCTTCCCTGTGTGTGGTGGGATGCACTGCTCTATTCTCTTGCCTATGGTGCTGAATATTGCTGGCAATGCTCAGCAAGGTCTTACACTGCACAGGGTGCTTGAACAGCTTGTACAGAAGAAAAGTGAACAACTGAAACATTGGTAACAAAAAAACCCCAAACAGGAAGACTTGTTATAGTAGAATGTGTATCATACAGCTGCATGTGAGATATTGTTAAAAGCATATTTTATGTCTTGGTCTTTAGTTTCACTACTAGCTCCATTGCTGATTAAAAAAGAATAAAATATGAAGACAAAATCAGTATAATGCTCATACTAACCTCAACATTTACTCAACATTCAGGTTGAGAGTGACTTTTTGTCTGTTTCAGCAAAGTTCAACCAGTTGAGGCCAGTGGCCCATATTTTGAAATTGCACAGATTTTAAAGGCACTGTAGTTATTGCTTTTGCTAACGGAATTTTTCAGAAAGACATTAAAGTCTGAGCTAAGTGCATGGAACATTAAGAAAACTTAAATAGTTAAACGTAAGAGGTTAATTTTAGCTATTGGAAATATCTATTCCAGCTGTAGAGTACATAACTTCCTTTTGAGGAGTACAAATGGCCATATTGTGGGCTGGGAGGTATAAGTACTGTTTATCATTTGTTTGTGATGGTGACTGCCCAGCAATGTATATGGCAATGAAGAGGTTAAAATTCTTCCCTGGAGTAATAGGAGAAACCTTTTCTTCCCCAAATGTATTGCCTCAGCTGCTAGGAAAAAAGACAAGTTCCTCCAGGTGAGGATGTAGGAGGGTTGATTGAGGTAGTCCCGCAATGAGGAAGTCTGCTGGGACCAATTAGGCTGACCCAGATACCAAAAGTGAGGAGAATGCTTTTACTCCTTTATTGCTCCTGGTTTCCCACTCTTGACTCTAAGCTATAGCTTGCAGAGCTAGCTCTTGAGGAGCACTGTAAGGCTAATCTGCTATTACCAGTTTGTGAGTTGAGTACCTTGAGAAATTAATTCTCTGTAACCAATAAAAACTTTTTCCTTTTAGAGCTGCACAACAAAAATATAAACCTCAGCATCTTAATGTAGTTTTCCTTCCTCCCTCCTATACCCTTTTTAATTTTTACCCCAGATCTGAAAATGGAATAACCAACCACTCATGACCAATGGGATAACCAACTATTCATGACAGGATGCTGTTAGAACTGTTTCCTCTGAAGATACTGGCTTCTGGAACAGTTTCATTAAGAAAAAGATTGAACGTGTTTCCTAAGTTACAGTATAATTTTCATTATTTTTAGAAAGACTCAAAAAATTAAAAGATGTACTGTGTTAACAACAGAAAAATTACCATGCTGTGTTTAAAACTTTATATGCAAGTATCAGATTTTCAACTATGCTTTGACAGAAGGAGACCTCAAGCTTCCAAGTCTAGAACTAAATAAGAAAACTATAAAGTGAAAAACAGAGATCACAAAAATCAGGTTTGCTTCAGTATATATAGAACAGTTTTGTATTGGGTTTCTTTCAACCAGTTTCTTAGTCTAGGTCAGTTCTACTGTCCCCTCTGTTAAATTCCCATCACAAGCCATTTGCTGTACCATACACTACGGAGCCGTGTTTGAAGTACCAAAAGCAATATTCTTAGTTACTGCCAGCACTTGAAAAGGTAGAGTCCAGTCTGACTCAAAACTCCTCTGTTTCCACACATCACTGAACTCAGCACACAGCTACTTGCTTGGCCTTAATATTTCACAGCTTCCAAGATGCTTGGGCTTCTGCACCAGGAATCCTGAGCTGGTGTAAGTAGCACTCACTGCAGGACCTGACAGCCTTGACCCAGACCTGCACACCATGTGTGCAAGAATGCCTTGTACTACAGCCTTCTGAATAGAGAAAGGCGATCACTGTCTTTTTGTGCAACATAAAACCCCAAAACAGTTTTAAAAGGGAAAATAGAGGAGGAGCTCAGTGTCCCACCCAGCAGAACTTCTCCGAGTATCATGCTTTGTTCAGAAGCACCATATCCCCATTTCTTTCTTTCAATCTCATTGCACCTTTTATTTGAACAGAAGACAAGCACAGATTAAAATTACTATTGCCTGCTTCTTCTATCCTCCATTATATAATCAGGTACAAGTAAAATCCCTGAGGCAGAACAAAGCTTTATTGACTGAAAGCAGAAACAAACCTGTCCTATTATAATTAGGGAGAATTTTGAATTGGTTTCAAGGGACTGTCAGAAATAGACCTCAGAAAGGACTGCATGTCTTTTGCAGATCTTCCAAAGCTATGTAGTCTTAGCAGCACACAACATGTTCCAGTTCAGAACAGAAAAGCATGATACATATGAAGCTGCCTTGCCAAGGAGGAAAACCACTGCACAGGAGAAGATACAAGCATTCCAGAGAAAGCAGGGTGAGAACTCCCCCCCCCCAAAAAAAAAGAGGAAAAAACCAAGGAAAAAAACCCCAACTTTGTTCTGGTAAAAAAAGCCCACAAAAACAAGCAACCAACAAAAAAAAAATACAACCAAAACCCACACCTAAACAAACAAACAAACAAAACCACCCAAAACCAGAAAACCCCCTCAAAATCCTCTTAGTTCTGAAAAACCCTGACAGAATAAAATTCTCTTACTTCTTTTTCAGAAATCTGTTCTAACCATATGCCTACCTATAGTCTCATGGCTGCCTCAGACCTCATAAATTAAGTAAGTTCTAACCTGAGCACACTTAATGCTGAAAGAGGTACAATGTTTGATTCTGTAGAGTCTATTCATCCTATGATCTATGGAGGTGTTAAAATATCTTATGTTTAAGGAAAATCAACCAAGGAAGAATGGAAGAAGACTCATGCGTTTGAGTTCCCTCTGGCATTACTTCTAACAGGACATGTGTAAACACTGCTGTTCTGGATAAATTTCAAACGGAAAGCAGAGGTACTAAAAAACTCCAAAGCTTACTACTATAAGTTAGAAAAATTATTGTTTCTGTCTCCTTTTAAATATCTTACACTAGTACTGGTGCAACTGTCATCCACCAAAAATATTGCCTCCAAACAGACCTTGCGTATAGCTCTCTAGCATCACCTATAAACACACAGCATTTTTCATGCAGTTTTCTCTAGTTGGTCTTTTTTGGTGAATTCATTTTAGTGCTTCATTTTAGAATGTTTGTTTTAGTTAATTTCCATTTTAACTGAGGTCTTTTTAAGTAGCTAATAGGACTGCTTTACAGAATTCTTATTTCACAATGCTTAACCTTCCTCCGCAGCCTAAGAGCACTTAAGAACTCCTAAAGTAAAATAGAGAATTGATAAAATAAGGAGTATTCTAATCCTATTACAGTGGCATATTTATATTGTAAGACGTGGTCTACAGTTTTCTGCTGTGCAAAGCTGTAGGGGAAGTTGGTCTGGAAAGTGGCAACACAACAACACTGAATATGTGAAATGTCTCTTTGTTCATGCCTGTGATAAAGTGCCCATTGGAGACAACACTGCTGCCATTGTACAACATGAAAAAATTATGTCCATTTCCATCAAAGAACAGCAAAAAAGAGAGATTTTTATTGTGGTTTGCCTGAGTTCAAAGCTTGGGATAACACACTTATGGATGAACAGAATAAAGAGTTACACTTGGGCTTACCATATATAGCTTAACGAACACACATGAAAATCATATAAATAATTCACATTACTCAAGAGGTGGTGAGTTGAACAAGTCCCTTCTGGTTAAACTTATTTAAAGATAAGGTGAAGTTAAGTGAGTGATGGCACAGTTACAGAGGCCACGGTCCAAGGGGAATTTGGACAGTCTAAGTTACACTACCAGAGTGATTGTGTGGAATTATGTCAACTTACAGATCTTTAGACCTTATGGGAAAAGGAAATGTCTGATCTCTAAAAGAAGTGATACAAGATGAGTATTTTACAAAGTACAATTATGCTTTACTCAATAAGCTATGTCTATGAAATAAAACTGGACATCAGCAAAGGATCAAAGGAAACATTACAGGGGAGCTGAAGAGCAAGTTCAATGACAACAAGGAATCTCTAAAATACTAAATACTTGAAACAAAATGCCACACTAAAAAAATATATAATCCTTTTCAATCAAGTGCTATCAAGTCTGTCTTCTGCAGTACCTCAGAAGTATGTAATGGATCTATCCTGCATCTGTCTAGAATTATATTTTAAGCATTTTGTTGACATTTCAAATGTAGAAGTCATTTCTAGAGTAATTACTATATGACTGAACACTAATGCATTATTATTTTTGGCTGACTATTAGCCACAACCATCAAAATCATGAAATAATCTATAATGCAGATATTTTTTTTTCCTGCTAAATAAATGAAATCAACCAACTAGGTAGCATTTCATTTACATTAAGATTACAATAAATCTGCAGTATTCATCATGTTGGAAGGGAAAGATTACAATGACAATCTGTCTGTCTTTTATTATATAAATATATTGCACATACTTGACAATTGTAAGCATTATCCTGAGCCCCAATTTCATTGTTATAATATTACTGAAGATTTTATAATTTAGAAGTAATAAAATTCTACCACCTTTTCACAATGAAATTTACAAAGCAAAAGAATTTCCCTTTTCAGTGCCTCCTAAACACCTTTGTTTTCAATGGTCAAAATGCTAAGAGCATTCCAGTTCAGTAGCTCTGGCTCAGAAACATGTATAAACAGTTAACAGTAATGACAAATAGATATAGAAAATAAGCAACAATCCTCGCTGCACTGAACTTTGCAATTTAACACTTAGTTTATATTTAATTAATTCAGAAAGTGAAGAACTTCAAAACTGGCTTTGAACAGGCTGTTTGTTAAAAAAAATAGAACATTTATGTTTTCACTGTTGTTTTTTCAAATGTGAT
>NW_026916253.1:2032500-2160000 GCF_034315485.1 Pezoporus occidentalis
TGAAAAAACAGGATAAGATGGTTGTTTTAAGAGCAAAATCTGAGAGAAGAACTTCTGATTGATTTGAATTCTGTAAAACATAATCAGAAGGTACAGTGGTACATCACTGATTGCCTTGAGAAAAGCAGGGTCCCAAAGACTGCTGTGCAATGCACAGAAAGCATAATAAAGCCCATTAAGTGTCAGGCAAAGGAGTCAAACAAGGTCTCTAACAACTGGCTGACAACCACATTGGGCTCCTGCAATCAGATCAAAACCTGAGTATGCTAAATTTTGGAACAGAGCCCTTAATTGAGAGGAAGAGTCAAAGTCCTGACTCAGCTGGCGAATGGGGCTCAGCAGACCATTAGGTGAGGAATGCAATATCTTCACACTGTAAAAATATTATTCTTTGTGTAAATATCTTTATGTCTACAGAAAATTAACTCTTGATACATCATATTTCTTATAGAAGCACAGATGTTATATCCCAGTGTTGGTGTCACAACTGGATGAATTAAAAAGCACCGCAAGATCTTCCAAAGGCTTAGCAAAAGTGAGAAACAAGACAAAACTCACCCTTCTATTCGTAACAGGTGAATAGGGCAGCCTGTAGACTTGGCCACCTAGACTAGTACAAGGCTACTGCAAAAAGTGGTGGTGGGAGGAAGTGAGGCGAATTTTGGTATATGAAAGAGTAGTAAAAGCCACATGGAAAAGGAAGCCTACATGGGAAAATTAAATCAGCAGTTTGAGACAGTCTTACTTTATCAGGCAACTTGAGGCAAGCTATACTAAGAAAATTAATATAATTTGTTCACAGAATTTAAATGGAAGTGCCATTCAAGTTCCTTATCCATATTAACAGGTACAATGACAGTGATTTTCAGTGATTTCTCAAATAAGTAAGTGCCATGTCCATCACAGAATGAGTCCTTGGGGACTTCATGAGGGTTTTGATATTAACTTACTTTAACTGTGATTCTTGCCCTAAAGGCAAATAACATAATTGTGCTGCAACATACTTTTGGACTTAGCTTGCTTTGGCACAGTTTGTATAGTTTTGCAATTTCCTATTGTTTCTATTGTACATAATGGCATAGCACCACTTTGATAACATGTCTGAGTATATGAAAGGCCAAGGGAATTCTTTTATGTAAACACATCATTTATTACTATATACAGCAATGATTACCTGACACCAAATCTCATCTTGGATCATGCTGTGTGACTGTGGAATAGGTGGTCTTACGGTTAAAAAGCCCTATCGATTGACAACGGTATAAAGCAGAGACAGTGAAGGGGAAGGGTGTTCTATCAATACCTTCACCACGGTAAGGAAAGAGCCTCCCATTCAACATGTGACTTAAATATGT
This sequence comes from Pezoporus occidentalis, assembly GCF_034315485.1. Taxonomy (NCBI): domain Eukaryota; kingdom Metazoa; phylum Chordata; class Aves; order Psittaciformes; family Psittacidae; genus Pezoporus; species Pezoporus occidentalis. The sequence goes on from NW_026916253.1 coordinate 2,033,856, forward strand.
ATATTTTTCTGTCCCCACCTCGTCCAAAACTGCAAAACCCCCACAGAAATGGCTCTTAGGAGCCATGGCAGACAGGGAAATAACTGTTCTGCCGTGCTTGTTAGCACCAGCATTTTAGACTAGAGGACGTATCAGGCTGTGGTCACAGGTAGGTCATAGGTGGCCTCTCTGTCACAATGTCCACCAGCTCTATCCAGGCAGAGAAATATGGGATTTGGGGAAGAAATAAGACTATAACTTTCTCAGCACACAGGAAACTGAATTAAAAATAGTGGCCCAGAGACCAGATTTAACAACTCATATAGAGGAACAAGTTATCACAATAGTACCAAAAGAACCGCTATGGAGAATTAAGTGATGGAGAATTAAAGAATTAAGTGATGGAGAATTAAATGCATCACTGTGCATTCGAATTGTTCAACTAATTTTCTATCTAATCAGATCCAAGTTCATTATCTTGACAGAGAAGAGGTCTGCAATATACAAAGTGGCCTAATGTGTTGTTAGACGTACACAAGTGTACTGTATTCCAAAGAAACATGTATGCAAACATAAAAGTTCTCCCACTGCACTTAATCAGTATCTCAAGCAGGTACTACTTGTCAGTTTGCATATATGTAAATATAGACAGATTTCTCTTTTCACCTGTTTGCCTCTCACAAGCAGAAGAATGAACTCTAATGCAATGACACAGTGAATTCTCCCATTCCTACCATTTGGTTGTCCAGCACTTGCAGGAAAGGCTTCTGTTTCACCAGACATTGTGCTCTAAACTGAAAAATTCACACTACAAGGCCACTGGAGGCACCATCACTTAAAGTGATATATATTTTTTTGAAGTCTGTTGGTGACACAAAGAAAACATAGTATATAGGCTTCATTACTGCAGAAAGAAAGTACTGCAGAAAAAAAAACAAACCAATTCAAGTAGTATTTTTCTAGAATTATATTTTTGAAAGACATCTTTTGGTACTGACTAAAATGTGATGTGGGAACTGGTAACAACAGGTAAGTTCAATTAGAGCTACTCAAACACAAAGTTTATGATGACAATTTACATGCCGCAAGATACCTGGGAACTTAAGTTCAGCGTAAGTTCCTGGACAAGCTGTAGGCAGAGTAGTGCCATAAATGCGTATTCTTTCCTAGGACAGAAATATCCAAACAAATGAGACAGCACGCTGGAGCAAAAGAAGCAGTACTATTATGTTGCAAATATGCATATAGAGTGTTACGTTCTATTATAAAGGAATTTATTGAACTGCATATCTTAATGACTGTAAAGGTTATAATGGATATAGTGATCTGCTCATAGTGGATCAGTCTGTATCCATCCCATATTAGTGTTTGTGAACCTCTGCTGACATCTCAGCTGCACATATCACAGCATGTGGCTCTGCACATTTATTTCCAGAGTGACTTGTCAATTGCTTCCTCAGTCTCCTAGAGCACTCTTACATTTCTAGTGAAGCATGCCTACTTCTGCGATACGGGAAGTTAGAGCAGCAAGTGTGATACCAGCCCTGTAGTAGAAAGCTGATCATCTCAAATGTCATGTAATGTTTAAGATGGGATAAGCCAAAGAAAGAACAATCTGATTATCTGAATGTACTCTTTTCAGCAGTCTCCCACCACTGTAAATAAAATATGCTCTGTGTCTTCTTTGTAAAATAAGTTTGTGTGAGCTGAGAAATTAACGTTGTATAAATAGAAGGAACCCAGAAAAGCCACTGGGTCTGGCCTGAATCACAGCATTCAGCAGGACTTTCTGTCAGATGACAAAAGACTTGGGTCATACCTAATATTGGCATGGAGATGCAGAGCCTATAAAGCATTAGAAAAGTAAATTTTTATTAAAAGAATTATCATATGAGAAAGAAATTCTTCACTATAAAGGTGGTGAGGAACTGGCACAGGTTGCCCAGAGAAGCTGTGGCTGCCCCATCTCTGGTAGAGTTCAAGGCCAGGTTGGATGGGGCGTTGAGCAACCTGGTCTAGTGGAAGGAGGGCTGGAACCCTTTCAACCCAAAGCACTCTATGATTCTATGATGTCAAGACCTTGAAAACATGTAGAGCAGTCTTTGACAGTTTCTTTTGCTGGAAGTAGCAAATGAGAAACATCTCCAGCACAGTTTATTGAATGTGTGTGCACTTAGTGCTAAAACAGGATATGCTGCAAGGTAACCAAGGTCTTTTATAAAATGTTATTGACCTTTTGGGAGCAAAAATTAAGAGGAAGAAAAGAATCAGAGAGGCAGAAGGACAGCAACTGGTACACATTTCTGTTATTAACATACATGGTGGCCAAAGAAAGCATCACGTGTAATTAACAGTACGCAGCTGTAGCCCCACAAAGTATCTCTTCTGTGCAGGAGTAAAAGTTTATCCAGCTGCTGCTAGCTACTCAGGAGTCACAAATGCAAACACATGATTGCAGTATGTTTGTAGATTTCCTACAGAACCTTTTGTATTTGCATGGATTATATTGCATTTACTCAGAGCCTGATGACAAATTACTGTTGATTAATCTGTTCTTAAAAATATCTGGAGCTTTTAACAAAGTGTACAAGCTTCTAGTTGTTTTTCACTGTTAATAATGATTCCTTTTAAAATCCAAAGTTTAGAAGTGTTATAGAGCATGCTACTGGGCCTTCATTCATTGTACTAAATAAAACTCCACAAAGTAGACTGTGGCTGCCTGAGGGTCTTGCTCGTTTCGGACAGGTACAGTGACAGACACAAATTTTCTATCTCTGAATAGTACTATAGACACTATCAACAGAGACAAAGAGAATTAAATGTATGACAATAGTTAATTCTCACAGCAAAGAGATTTGTAGCTTGCTACTAAGTATGCTTCCCAACAAGCAGACTGTGCTGTTCTAGGGCTATATGTAGGAGTTATATTTTCTTTAAAAATTCAAGGGCATTTGGTCTGTTTTCACTCTACTTGAAAGACTGTTTTCTTTGTTGGCTACAGCTAAACAGGTGTCGGTCCAGGCTTTTATTTTTGCCAGCAAAATGACTGTTAACTAACCATTTGTTTTAGCACACTAACAATGTAATTTGCAGTAAATATTTTAAATAAACATTTTCCTCAGGTCACTTTTCAGAAATCCAATAAATAATACTCAGAAATGAATGCAACTCCCTCACCCTCACTCAGTACTGGCATTTCTAAAATGCCTTTCCCAGTGATAAAACAGAAAAACCTTGGGACCAGTCCAGTGAGGAGAGGGAAATCATCTTTTTCCTCTAAAGTTTAATCAGTGGCTTCTGGGCCAGAACATCCATTTAGATTTCCCAATACAGAAAACTAAAAGAAAACATGTTGTTAAAGATGTGGATTGTTCAGGGCAGCCCACAGAAGATGGTGATAGCACTCTGCAAACATGTTTCAAAGTCTTTGGCCCATTCTTTGCATTACTCGTAAGACTATTTCCCCTCTTGATGACCCCATGGCAGTTAATCAGGGTCTTCCAGCTGATTATTGCAAATACCACAGTGGCTTCTGGAAGAGGATGAAGTTTTTGATCCCAGTCCTTCCCAGTCATTTAGAACAGGAAAGTCAAAAGTCTAGGGTTGGATTCAGTAATAAATAAATGAATGGTACAGTTGATGTCATAGTCTTCCCTTGCTGTGTCCCATTGAGAAACAAGATAATTTTAAGGGCAGGACTTTTTTATGCTGCCTTTCTCTAGAACCAGGTAAATTTAAATCCAGTAATCAGCAAACAGAGAAAAGGCATGGGATGCTTAGTGGGTGAATACACTCAGTCTGACAAAAAACTAGAACACTTTAAATCACCATTTGCATTTGAAGAGATCCCTATCAGCAGTGTCTTGATGAGAGCTTCCTTACTGAGCCAGATCCAAGGTTCAACTAGTTTAATATCTGGTTTTCTAAAAGCACTAATAGGCAGATGCCTAAAGAGGTTTAAGAGCTGGACAAATGCGTACGATATTTGCCAGTAGTCTTCAAACCTCCAATTATTTTCAGCTTAGAGGACTTTGTAAGCCAGATGTGGTTACGTTTTTTTATGTAACTCCCAATATATTTCTCTTCCACATGTTTTTCAAACGTTGCTTTAAGCCCACATAAACTTTTAGCACCCACAGCATCATCTATCAAAGAGTTCCATAGTTTAACTACATATTGAGGCTACTACATTGGTCTGCTACTCATTTACCTGCCTCTAGCCTTGTTTGGTGCCTTCAACTCTTCTGTGGAAAAGATGGAGGTTAATCTATCCCAGGCGTTTCTTTCCAACACTTGCTTTATTCTTGAGATTTGAGTAGTGGAAATTCACACTCTATTCAATACCTTTATGCGGCCAGCCTCAAATGACAAAAACTATCACAATTAGAGGGCAGTAATCCATAGAGTTGGAAATTTATCATTTCATTCATCACTTAAATCCTCTTTGATTAAATCTAAATTACAATAACTCTGCAAACAGCTAAGTTGTCCAGAAGCTGACATACGTTCCAGAAACTAATACTTCAGCCAGCTGCTGTACAGAGATGCACCCTTTAAATTTTCAACCCTGACCATTAAGGTCAGTTCTAGATTATCCCGTTGTTGCAGAAACTAATTCTGAGTTCACTTATAACTCACTTTCTCTAAAATTAACCTCATGCCTTCCGAAAGCTCTCATTCTGCGATTCAATTCATTGCTGTTGGCACCAGAGATGGGTTTGTAAGCAACTGTATTGTGATTTAGTGCCAGCAGCTCCATTTATTACATTCCAGACCTAATCAAACTTTTCTCAATATTTTTTCCCTAGTTTCACTGTATTTAACTTTCAGATGCGTGGAGACCTCATAGCAGCCTTCCAGTATCGGAAGGGGTCCTATAGGGATGCTGGGAAGGGACTCTTCATTAGGGACAGTAGCGATAGGACAAGGGGTAACGGGTTAAAACTTAAACAGGGGAAGTTTAGATTGGATATAAGGAAGAAGTTCTTTCCTGTTAGGGTGGTGAGGCACTGGAATAGGTTTCCCAGGGAGGTTGTGAATGCTCCATCCCTGGCAGTGTTCAAGACCAGGTTGGACGTAGCCTTGGGTGATATGGTTTAGTGTGAGGTGTCCCTGCCCATGGCAGGGGGGTTGGAGCTAGATGATCTTAAGGTCCTTTCCAACCCAAACCATTCTATGATTCTATAATTCTATGCAATTTGAGATTCCAAATTGGGAATTCTACTAGGCGAAGGCTCAGGGAATCAGAGATTTCCCAAGACTACCACATTCAAAATGGAACCACCACCAAAGAGTGCTAAAAAAGGATGTAAACTCCATGCTCTTGTCACTGAATTTCCAACATTTTTCACATGAATGCTGAGCTAATTAGGAAAGACAGAGTGCTGCAATTAACCAAATAAGTACAAGTGTCAGCGACTATGGATTCTTCACAGGACCAAAGAAAGAATAAGACTATAGTGCATTTAAAGGCTTCAGACTATTAAAAAAATTCTAATAGCCATGACCAAGATACAGTACGCAAAAATGTTGCTATACATAACCATACTGAAACTATTTAAAGAGGTAAATAATTTGCAAAAGCTGCAACAAACAGTTGCTTTTCTCTACGACATCTACTTGCAAAGTAATAGACATTAGCAGTAAATGGAAACATTAAAAAGAAATCTAAGTGCAGCACGAGTAAGAAAGCTTTCAAAACCTAATAATCTCAAGAATACATACTGGCATGATGCATGGTTTCTGTCACACTAAAGAAGGACCTGATAATCTCAGGGAAGTGCATCTCTCCTCTCGGATATGCAGACACAGATGCTTGCCTTCTCCTTTGCATGCTCAGTGACAGGTTTTTCTCCTTCCCACTACCTGTTCTTCATACGCATTAAGTTCGATGTTGCAGCTCACTTGCACCAGCCAGTTTAGATTTAATGCTTAGTGTAAGGAGATATGGTTTCTCTAAGAGTTTTAACACATTTCCTGAGAAGCAGACATCTATATTACAAAAAGAAACTTCAGATGGTATTAGGAAACTATGATCACTCATGGAATATTCCATTATTGTACATCCATTTTGATAGCCAAAACAACCCAGAAAATTTTTAATAAAAGCTTCCTTAATCTTTGCTGAATACCTCTGTAATATGACCATAAAACACCTAGTATGAATCTCTCTAATATTTGTTCTTCTGCTGAAGATAAATTCTTAAGTACTGCCATTCCCTAAATACCCAAGGGACTCAGAAAAATAAATAAATAAATAAAAAAACAAATAAGAGGTACTTTATTATAAACAGTTAGGGACATTATAAGGACAAGCTGATACATCTCTTAAGATCAAAACTGGTCCAGGAGGCAGTATGTCAGCTTCCCAGTCTTGTCTAATTTGAACTCTGGCAATCTGTGGAAACAGAGGCTGTCACTACTAACACACAATCAACCTCCTGGTATGTTTCTTGGTTCAACAGATCCAATGACATGATTTATAAACTTATGCGGACATTATTTCCAGATTTCTTCATGTTACTCAGAAAACCTTTCCTAATAAACAACATACAACAGGAGCCTTGCAAAAAGCGTATCAGGCTCTTTTGCAGAACACCAATCAATACTCTTGTGCGGAGAAGAGTAACTGTGTCATGTTAGTGAATAAAGCTGTTTCTCACCTTCCTTTAGTGTCTACGACACTGATATGGCAGTTGAATTTCAATTTTAAATAAGGTGATTATTAACCCCAGCTACATGCAAGGAATGTATCAGATAAAACAAGCATTTTTCCTTATGAATCACATGCAAAATACTCATTCTGAGTCACAAGGGAGTACGCCCTGCCCACGTAAATATTCCTGGACCATGTTCTCGTCTTCTAGTTTCAGTCAATGCTTTTGTGATCTACCTCCAACTCTGCCAAACTAATGAAGACTAGTAATGGAGCAATTCAACTATTGTGCTTTTTTTTTTTTTAAAGCCACATTTCTAGTATGCTCAGCTGTTATTATTTCCTTGGGGAAAAAAATCAGCCTACCAAATTTGAGCTCTGGATGGACAGAAGACTTGTATGTGTACATATAATTTCTAGTGCCTTCTAGGCTAGCCTTCTGCTCTCAATACACTTAGGAGTCTTCATTTACAGTCACCACAATAGTCAACAGATCCTTATGAGTGTTCAAGGCCAGGTTGGATAGGGCTTTGAATATCCTTGTCTAGTGGAAAGTGTCCCTGCCCATGGCAGGGGCTTGGAACCACATGAGCTTTAAGGTTCCTTTCAACCTAAAGCATTCTATGATCTATGACTTCTAAGTGGATGATAGACAGAGATTTAACTGTCACCTTAAGTATGCTTCCACTGCTGCTTCCCTATGCAGGATGTAACTACTGAAAGCATTTCAACTATGTAGGAAACACAGAATATCTATATAATTGCATTCTTTCAAGGCTAGTACTGCAGGCAGATTATTTGCATTATCTGTTAAGGGACTACATAATAGAAATCTTACTTCTCAACATGTTACTATTCCATTATAAAATACATGACAATAAAAAAAAAGAATGTCAGGACGCAGGAGCTGAATAGGTGAATTACATAGGAACCAAACAGAATCATTACTCAAAAGTGGTGACTCAAAGTGGTGACTCAGTTTCAATGTCAAGGTTTTTGGATTGTGATGGTAACTACCACTGCCTTCTCCATAGTGACCTTTCCTTAGGCTCAAAGGATTATATTTTCCATTAACCTTCTGTATCACTTGTTCATATTTCAAAAATTTGGTGTTTATTCAGTGGGCCTTGATCTAAATGGTTTTCTCACCAATCTTTAACCCATTTGATGCAGATTTCTCCCCTTCCCCTATCAAGAAACAAGGATTTTATTTATTTATTTAAAAAACAGACCATTTGGCAACTTGAGTGGTAAGACAAAACCTTAGAAAATAACCAAGATGGATGGCTTTTTTTTTTTTTATTTCTCTTGATTTCCCATCTATATTTTTGAGGACATCTAAGAGAAACACAGCAGGAGGTTTTCTTATAACAGATTTTTTGCTCTGAAAATGATAGTGTCCCTGATATACAAAAATGAATTCAAGTAAAAAATTTTTCTCTCTCCAAAATATCTTTACAAAATACCAGACACGGAAAGAAAAAAAAAAAGAAAAAAAGAAAAAGAGGTATAAAAAGTTCAACTATAGATGTAAATATATTCAGATCTTTGTTTTTAAAAATACCCCAGTAGTGCCTTTCTCTCTGCTCACTAAGAAGAGGACTCAGCAGAAAAAGGGTTTGGGTGCGCTGCCTTAGTTAACAGAGTAAGGTAGAATTTAAATATTTATTTATTTATTTTTAAAATAACGTATCAGTAGGAATAATTGATGAGAAGACAATGATATTCCATGTCTTCTTACCTGTGAAAGAATAACAAGACCTTAATATTCTTGTATTTCATTGTAAAATGCAGAACAATTAAAATAACTTTTAACAGTTCAGATACTCTGATTTCTCATTAAGTTTCAACAGAATTTTTTTCTTGTCCTTACGTACCTTCCTTCAAAATCTCTCTCAAGATGTGGTAGTATAAAGGATATAGAATAGCTGTTCAGAGCACGTGTAGCAAAGGAATCTTTTACCTTAGTAACATGACTGTAGGTCACTTCCTCTTTGAAGTTTGGAAACTTCATGTTTCCAAACATGATTTTCATATGTCAACTGTCACTTTTTTGCTTATTTATTTTGCTTATTTCGCTTACTTATATTTATTCATAGGAAGTTTAAGGCTATGTTCAAGGTTTCGTTTAAGGCTTCAGGCTTGTATCTTCATACTAAGTTACAGTGGATTAACTAAAGGTCAGATCTGAAAGCAATTCAAGTAGGAAATGGGTGAAGTACTTATTTCACTTGAACAAGAACTACCTGGTCTCAGATCAAGTCAACTAGGAACAGGTTTAAAATAAGTGGAAACAAGTTCGTTTTAAAAGGCAATAATGACGTCTTCAGTGATTTGTCTAGGTGTAACTAAAATCTCTGCAAATCCGTATGCAACCTCTAAATAAAAGCTCAAATATCATGAGAGAATCCTTCCAATCCCTGGCTATGCACTAGCATGCCTTTTATGCTGCTGAGGCATGCCTCTTTCTCAGGAAAAGATTATTTGCTCTTCACATATCCCTTCACAGTGACTGTTGCCTACAGTTAGCAGTCTACCAGTATTGCACCTTTTTTGATTCACCAGTATTACATCATTTTTATCCCATTCTGTAGCGCTCTAAGACTATTAACTGTGCCATATCAAGTTACTAACTAGACTTACAGTATTTAATATATTGACTTATTAGCCAACGTATCTTACATAATTATTTTGAGCTACTGACCATGTAGCAGATTAAACTGATGAAGACATGAAATATATGCTTTTGAGATATCTTGAAGGGGTGTTCAGCAGTAATGTGCATGTGTTGGACTGGAAGGAAGTCAAAATGAAGTTCAATTTACATGTTGCAAAAAGGGATTGGGTTGGGAATGAGATTCGGTATCTCTATTGGTATAGGATAGTCATGGCTTTTAATAGATTATCCTAGTGTCCATATAGATATTTACAAAGGCATTGATTTCACACTTTTTTTTTTCCCACTGCTCCATCCTTTTCCCTAATGCTGATAGGCAGAATGAGAAGCCAACCCTCATCAATGCAGTTGATATATAAATCAACAGCATGGCAAAACCACTCCATACCCAAGTTCTAGGCTCTGCCACAAAGCCTGACACAAACATATCTAACGTTCTATTGCTCTTTGGATAGAATTTCTTTAGCGACTTACTGCCTTATGCAAAGAAATATTAGAGTCTGGCTCATTTCTGGCCATAAAGCTCAGTGTCTTAAAAACCCAGGCTCTTAGGTCTTGGAAACTGGGGTGGGGGCAAAGGGCAACAAAAAGAAAGGAAAGCTGTCTGAGCATTTTGATGCAGAAAAAATACTCTGTTTGCAATTTAATGCCCCATTTTTAAAACAGCTCCATATTAAACATGGGTATGCTCATATTTCAAAAATGTTGCAAAATCCGCATTCCTTCACTTTTACCATTTTTAAACAACACAGTCGTGAGCTAGGATTATTTTTTTTCAACCCCTATCGACCAGGATGCTGCATGGTTAATCAAGACTTATTTCACACAATAGCAGTTTTTGTTTTGAGAACCTCAGGCATTAGACACTAGATATTTGTTTTTAAAAAGCTTACCATTCTGCTTTAGAAAAAAAAACCCAACAAACCAAAAAGCCTCAACCAAAGAAAAAAAAAAAACAAAACCCAGCCTACAAAGAACAGAAAAATAAAATATCCCACAAAATACATGGCAGCAAAAAACTCAATAATATCAACTTTCCAGAGATGTTGAGGTTTTTTCTTTTATTTGCCACTTTGCATGGCAATAAATACTGTAGGGATAGGGGAAAATGCACACTCACAGAACAACAGAAACTATGCAACTATGGCTGATTACTATACAATTGACTTCAAACAAATATAAAAGCAAAGCCAGATACCTCTCTTCAGAAGCAGGTGATTTCACTTAAAATGGAGGGAAAAATTGTCATTAGAAGCACAATTATCATTAGAAGATAATGAATGTGTTCTGCTGTATTCATATAAAGAATGAAAATACCTTTCAATTTCATATTCTATATTACAGCTCCTCTCCAGACTTAGCTGAGAATATCCCTAAGTCTAATGGGTTAAACGCTTATTATACCACTGTCTTATTTGTAACATAAGGCCCCTACTACAAGCCTACTCTTCATGCAAAATTGCCAATTTATAGCAATATTCCTTGTTTAGAAAACAAGGCTATCCAAACACTATAATTACAATATGCACCAGCAGGCATAACCCTGCATTAATGCACAGACTCCAGATACATTCGTCAAATAGAGTTTTTTTTCTCTTTGCCTTCTTCTCAGGGTACTTTTAAGTTCAGGGACAGAGAACATGTCTTCATTAGAAACATTAACATTCACAGGCTGTAGTAAATTTTGACAGTGAAAAGGTCTCTGTAACCTTTAGTTGTGCAGAAATTTACTTCCCAAGAAAATTACAGCTGGCACTGTCTTAATTAATGCTAGCTTTCTTTTCTGAAAATTGTGGGCTTGTCAGTAAAAAAGGCAGAAAAACCTGAGTTTAAAAGACTGGACACAAAAGACACCTAGAAATAAAGCCCTGCAAAATTTCATAATATTGCTCTGTTTTTGTTCTACAGTAAGGAGATGAAAAGATCTAATTTGATTTTGCCAAATGGAGCAACATATATGTAATGTAGAAATGATTTGCATTCTCTCTTTTGTCTTTGAGTTTTACCATGTAAAGAGAGCTTTTTTAAGCTATTCTGGTTTGAAAGCAATAGGTCAAATAAAATCTATATCTGCATGGGGAGGGGAATAAGGTATGACTTCATTATTTTTTTTTAGCATTGCTTCAAATGCTCCTACTAAATCATAGCCAACAGTAAGCATTGCAGCAGTGTTTTTCATGTGATTTTTAATTACCTGCCATAATTTTCTGATTTTTAGAATTATTTTAGTATTACTGTATGAATTTCTTTCTTAATATTTACTTTCTAAATGTTTCAGAGTTCTATTCTGATGGTATAAATACATTTTCTTTGGCATATAAAGATTATTTATTTGCTGACTGAATTTTGATGATCATGCATGGTCTTTTAATCGCTTGACAGGGTGTTAAATATATGCTCTATCTCTGAACAGCATTTTCTTGCACACAGGTTGGATTATTGTTAGAAGCAAATAGATTTTTATCCTGTTTCTTTTTTTCTTAAATACGAAAGGAGCAATAATATGCTTCTACAATCTTTGTCACCAAAATCTCTTGCATGTTGCTCATGTACATCATTATATTCACTTTTGGAGGAGATTTATAATATTTTGTGTTTGGAATTGCTGTGCAGTTCCCAGCTCCATCACTGGAAGCAATAAAGCTCCAGTTCCAGATAAGACTCTTGTGTATACTGGGACATGACACCACTTTGGCACTAAAAGAAGCAACAATACTGCATGTCAGCTGTTCATAACATTTTATGTAAGTTTCTACAAGCACTTTAAATTAAGGTACCCGGTATAAATGCTTTATTCATGTTTATGAAATGATTAGTTGGTGCCACTACATTCTTTAATAACTTATTCTAAGGCATGTTATAAAATGCATCATCAATAAATGCTTAAAATGCTGCCACAGCAAGGTGATAAGCTCTTACAACAATATTTTAAGATGTAAGTATTGTTCAAATAGTTTGTCTGCTGTTTCAAGGCATACTTCCAAGGTTTTTTACATGCATGTTATCGAATGTTGCATAAATAATAAAATATTTACAAATATCACCTTAATTTAAAGTATTACTATGTTGCCATAACTGTAATGTACATGCCACATAACCTGAACAGCATCAGAAGCACAGAAAGGTACCAAAAGAGAAGCATCTCTATCTTAGATGCACATCTCTGTATAATCACCCCAAGATAAAAGATTCACAGCATTCTCCAGGCACTTTTTGTATTTCCCAGGTTTGAACCACAAAACATTTAAGGAATTGTCATGAACAAGGAAGAAAACAATAATTATGATAATAGTAGTAGTAGTAGCAGTAGTAATAATAATAATAATTATAAAAATAAACCAACCTCCCACCCCAAAGAAAAAGAAGGCACCTAAAGTCTTAAATTCTGAAAAAATGTCACACACAAGATGTTTTGGCTTTTTATAGCACTTGGCAACATTACTGAAACAATAAAATCCCAGTTTGGGTTATGGAGCTCATATTGACATATGCAGGATTAGGGCCTCTCTCTGCTACTTTCCATACTGGAAAATGAACAGAATAACATTATGGACAAATGTGATAAAACAGAGTACAGTCATAAAGCGGATGATGATCAGGACATCAGCTTATGCATTTATCTGCTTCTCAGCTTAACCACAATGAGCATGATACTCCAAAAAGGAATGCAACCTCCGGAACAGAAAGACAAATTCAGTGCTTAAAAATGGTATAATAGAAACTGCAAAAGTATAACAAAGGGGTCTAAGGAAATATTTGCATAAGAGATGTAGTAAAATATTCCTTGCTCATGCTCAAATTAATTGAACTACTTTGAGCTGAGTGAGGAGTCTCAAAGAAAGCACTTCTATATATTGGCTGTAAACATGAGGATTTCCATTCCTTTCTGTGAGATCCCCTGTGATCTGAGATCATATATGTACAGACAGACTGTGATGAGCCTTTGTTCCAGCTTGAGGAAAGGCAGTCGCACGGATACCCAATATGGCTAAAGAGACCCTGCAAAAGGAAACTTTTACCCTGGAATGGAAAAAGGCTAAAGGGCAACGCATAGTGAGACACACTGCGCAGTTACTTCCTGTATAAGAGCACAGCCCATCTCTGCAACAGAACAATGTGTTAGTCTCTAAGGAGGCTGTTGCCAGAGCTTGGTATCCACACACCAACTTCAGCCAGTGGGATCTGCCATCCATGCGGGTCTAATGGGAGCCGGCACAAACATACTGTCTTTTTGCAGCCTGCACAGTAGTTGCTGAGCTCAGGCTGCCCTTTCTGCTCTCCCAGGTGCCCACTGAGAATGCGCAAACCCAAGCTTGTTTCCTACAATCTTAACCACAGGGATGCCACCCCTGCCTCCCTGAGCCATGCCCCTCCCATGCCTTATTCTGGGCACATTGCTAATGCAAGGACAAGGTTAGGTCATACAAGAGTCACACCAAAAGGCTCAGTTTTGATGTTCTCTCTATTCCTTCCCATAACAGTTATTCCTTGTTGGACATGACTGATCACAAACTTATTAAACCACTGAATATTCATCTTTTAACACACTGGAGTACATAAAGGAACTCTCAGCAATTAGCATTCCTGAATTTGTATTCTGCAAATTTATTTCCTCAATTTTTTTTTTTTCATTATTTATTAAAAAACAAAGCCAAACACTTGGGTCTTAGATCCCGAACCTCTAACCACTCACATATGTGCCCATCTCTTGCATGGGCTCTTTGAGAACCTAGTCGTTTCAAATTCTGATTTAGCTAGCATTAATAATGTTTCTAGGGTTTTGGTGCTGACAGTAGGATTTTTCAGAGTTTCTTTCCTGTCAGTTTCCAAGTACTTAAGAGACATCTCTTCTATCTTTTTCTTCTTAATTTTAAAAGTAGTAACAAGTAATTTTTCAGATACTTTCCAAAATTCTTATCCAAACAGATTTTATTTAATTTCCAATGAATGTATAAAATCATGTATATTGCTATTTATATATGATTTGTTTATAGTTTTATATATAAAATTACTCGCATATTAGTTTAAGCTTTGTTACTTTATCAAGTTTATTGAATGACTGCTTTAAAATTAAGTGCCCTATCAAGTCTTGTTAAAGTTTCTCTAACAGACTATTTCTGCCTCACATAGGTATGACCTTCACACATTTCTGCAGTATGGCTGTGTGGCCTCCTCTGTTATATTAGCCTGTAGCTGGACATATCTAGTAGGAAGGTTAGCCTGGTTGGTAGGATCACAGAGCAGTTCAAAGGATCCAAGGGTGGCTACAACTAGTTAGGATGTTGTGAAACAAAGCTTAGTAGAAATTCAAATTTAGATGAGTTTTAAGTTGTTCACTGTCACCCAGCAGCCAGCTGTAGAGTAACACCTTCTGGTATGTCTTCCTTAAAATAAGAAAACCGACCATTGCCATTAAGCTCATGTTTATGCCACTGTGTTATCAGAGGCTTACTTTCTCCAAAGTAAAAAGAATTGAGGGGGATGATATGTACACCCCTTCATTTATTAGTTTGTACTGTTCTTCTCCTGAAAACTCTAGACAGGTCTTACAGCTGTGAAGTACTTTTACTACCAGCACCCTCTGGCCATTTGGCAGATGTTTCTAACCATTCTGATGCAAACTTAGAGGGCTTTTTAATCTGCCTGGTGGACTGCATACGAATAAATTTAACTGGCTGGCTATTTAATTTCTTCCTTTTGTTTTAACTTAATTTATTAAAAAAAAAATCCCCACCAAACAATATGTATATAGATATAGGATAATATTCTTTTGTTTAAAAAAGAATAGAATCTTTGTGTGACACATATTTACCTGTTAAGTTATTATATATCTAATCTAAAAAATCTACAAGTGGATTTACAGACACTGTCATCTAGCAACATACGTAACTAAGGCTTCATTTTATTCTTTTGTGTATGAGAGCCTCAAAAATACCCATCTCTGCCTTTCAAATTTCTGGTGTGCGTGTGTACTCTATAGTGTCTTACCGTTAAATATAGGGCCCCGGGGTCATAATACTATAGCATGATATTTTTGCCTAACTATTGTTAACATGTGAGACTTGTATTTGGCCCAAGGTAAATTTTGAATACGTTTTACAGGTTTTCTTAATGATAACCATGATGTTTCACCTTGCCTTTCAAATAATAATTTTAGCTTTCTAGCCTAAAATCTGAGCTCCACCTCTCACCACCACTACCACCCTGTCCTTGGTGAGTCTGACATTTAGTTTGGAGAATCTAATGTCAGTAAGAAATCCATACGTACTCCTGATAGTAGCAGGCATGCCCCTTGGAATTTATTTTCAGGTTTCAGTAGAATAAAGTGATATTTTCTTTCTTCAGTTATGTCTTTCAAATGCATTTCCCATATTTGCTATGTTTATAAAGAAGAAATTTATGCTGCATCTTACTGAAAGTAATTTTCTGTTCAAATTGAATGTATACTGGTTTACAAAATGACATTGAAAAGATTTGTTGTTCAGCTCTACAAAGGAGATTTTTTTGCAACAGAAGAGTCAAAAACAAGTTCATATGTTGATCAAGGAAAAGCTAAGGCCACAGATACTGGGAGGATATCTATATTTTACACAGCAATCTGTTCTTTGCCTGTTTATAAATAGTTATTGAGTTCCTTCAAAGCCAATTTGCTGATCTTTGAAACTAAGATAACCTAACCTAGAACCTAATTAAAAATTATTCCACTTAGAAAGGCTATGTTATACAGGGTTCCAGCACAGCGCTTTTAACATTTCTGAGCTAGTACCAGTCCAAGATGAAAGCAAATCATACTTGGCCTGTGTGGCCATCATTTTGGTAACTTCAATCCAACATTTAAACACCAATTGCTTGCCTCAGCCTGGAAAGTCTAATAGGGATGACACAAACACCCCACTGTACCAGAAATCACAGCAAAATTCCAAGAGTGTCTGTTTCCCTGCTCCTGTGCATAGAGTTAGCTGCCTCTAAATACAGTCAATACACGCAGTTGCCTGCTAATGCAGTCTGACTATCATGCTCTGCTGTTGGGACAGGGATGCCAGTCATAAGAGCTGTTGGTCAACTTCCAAAACACCAAAAAGTTTAAAAAACAAAAAATGTAATTTCAAATATACTTGGGATAGAACTTGATCTTACTGCATCCTACTTAGAGCAAACAGAATTAATGAAGAACCTGGGTCTGTGTTCTGTCTTTCAGAACACGTTG
This sequence comes from Pezoporus occidentalis, assembly GCF_034315485.1. Classification (NCBI taxonomy): domain Eukaryota; kingdom Metazoa; phylum Chordata; class Aves; order Psittaciformes; family Psittacidae; genus Pezoporus; species Pezoporus occidentalis. The sequence continues at coordinate 2,050,374 of NW_026916253.1, forward strand.
GATAAAGATCACAAAATCTCCATTGATCCAATTTACAATGTTTGTGGAAAGGCTGTTTTACATAATGGACAAGAAAATTATGCAAAGCAGTTATCCCTGCTATAGCAGTCTTTGCCATACTGCTTGCCTGCAACCTGTCCTATCGGTTGCAAAGCTTTCTTTGAAACATTATTTCTGCTTGCTCTTTCCCAACTGAAAATGTGCAAAATGATTTTCTGAAGGAGATGCAGACAGAGAATTGGAATCTGAACTACTCAGCATATTTCTATTAAACTTTATCTGTGTGTTTGCTGTCCATAGAAGGCAGAAGGCTGTAAGAGGTAACAATTCCTTTAGTCTCATCTCTGATTTGATCCACGTATCTTCTGGGGAAGACCTCTGTGGCACTTCTGTGATCCCCTTTTTCTGTCATTTCCCCTGAATCTGTTCCCATGCCTTTTATTCTCCTTCCCTATCTTCAATAGAGGCGAGCTTGTAGGCCTTAAAAAGAAGGAATACACTGACAATTATCATGTTCTGCATTAGAAGCAAGAGATTTAAAATGTATTTTCTCCCACATATATTATTTTTCAAGCACAACATCATTTTTAGACACCTGCATTATTTATCTCTAGCACATATCAAACCACAAAACCACAATTCTCCTTCCAAGGCTATATTTGACAAAGTTACAGAGACTTTCCAGACCACCTCAAAGCAGAGATTAATCCAAGCAATTCAAACCTCTCACTGTTCCACAGGAGGATGGCATTTGATTGGATTATTTAGGGAGGACAAAATGTTTTTGTTGATGAGAGAGATGAAATCCTCAGAGAGGGAAATCAATCTTATGTAGAGACCCTGGAGCATTGATCTTGGCATACATTGACAATTTCTGGTTGTTTAGCTATTTGGAATGACCACACAAAATGAGCAAGTTGTTATAGTTTTAAGGTTTTGGTATTTATTGGCAACCCCAGTGCTCATATGATTAATCACACATTCAGAGTGTGAGCTCAGTGGAAATTGACTGCAACACAGCAGAAACAAAGTTTTCAGTTATCATTGTGAAATAAATTGAAGCTATATCCCTAAGCAGATTTGTCTTCAAGTTTCCAATTTGCCTTGTTGAAAGTGTTGTTTATACAGTAGTTAGCAAAAATGCAAGTAATTACACACAGAATTCATTCTAAGTGATCCTATATATGATTTTTTTTCCCTCTTTATTGGTTTTCTATCTTTATTATCCATTATTCTGTCATACCTAAACAGAGACCGTATTCAAGAAAAATCAAGATATAGCCAGGCCACGGAACGGGCACTTCCTTATAATGAGGACAGCATTTATTGGATATAATGCCCTGGACAAGGCCTTCTGAACAAACTAATCCAAATGCAAGCATCCTTTAATAAACTACTTTTGTCTTTGTGCTTGGATTCTCCCATGCTTATCAGATTGAAGCAGAACAGAAAGACAAACATTTTGATTTATATGTTATATTTCATTTAATTAAATAATATTTATTCAAAAAGGAACATTTTTTCAAACACTGCTAAGTTTTAAAATACACATGTCATATTGCAAAAATATATGTTTCTTTTACCAAAAAACAGATGCAAAAACAAAGTCATGATTATAATTGGAAATTGGAGAGTAATTTGGGGAATACAAACACTAAGAGAATGGATTTAAAACGAGAAGTGCCACTTAGGCAAAAGTATGGTATCTATGAAGGATGGAGCTGTTCTAGCTTCGGTGTACTGGTGGAGACTTGTGCTGGCAAAGACTGATAATGCTTTATAGCGCTTCACACTTGCCACTGGGATCTCACTGTAACCTCAAAGCAAGCAGCTGCTAGGATGTACTTGCTCAAGATTAGAGCAAACCTGTGGAATAGAAAGGGGAAACCCTGTAAGGATGGCCCTGTGTTTCCCTAGAGAGGCTTGCATACTCATAATGTACAGAAACTATAACCAGATCAGGAGAGACCTAATTACAGAGCTCAGAGATGTTAATGACACCAAGAAATTTACATGCAGCTGAAAATATGAATATCTCTAAGCCAGTAGTTGTATCTCCACAGGGCTGCCTTCAGTACCAATGCTTTATAATCTGGGATCTTTTTCTGTAAGGTGGAGCCTTTCATATAGTAAACCCGTTTCCTCTTTAAGTGAAAAACACTCACCATAAACCTCTGTAAAATTTTATTGACCAAAATTTTTTTTCTATTTGTAATTCCTCCTGTTATGCCCTCTCTGAATAGGACTTGCAACAATAGTTCCTCACATTTATCTTTCCATCTTTCGATCTCAAAATCCTATATCTGATTTGGACACAGTAATCTCCAAAGCAATGAATGTCCTTTTAATTTACTGAGTCCTTTTAAGGACAGAATTACTGAATGATTTTTCTTAGGGTTCTTATTAGGTAGAAGGGGAGATTTTTATGCTTATATTTATTTGTTTTACAATTTGTGTAACACTGTGGTCGCATAGTTGCCTGACTTGTATGTTCCTTGTTTCTCTTTAGCTTCAGGGAAACAACCCCTATATCTTTACCTGTAGTGGAGATAAGGAGTTGTCACAGCTGCTGTCCATGCAGTCCTCAAAATAGAGAGTACTGTAATAAATCCTATTTTATTTTATGGACAAATAAATGCTGAGGTAAAATATTCGAGGATCGTTGCTTGAATACTTGCCATAGCAGCGCTACTGTAATAACCACTATGACATTAATTTACTGCAATGTGCCGTAGGAAGAAGAAAGAAGGAGGGAGAAGGGCATTAAAAGAGAAAAATTACTATCCTTCGGATTTATTGGGATTGGCCTTCCTCATTTTCAGCCATCATTAGTTGATTAGGTGCTGATGACAGTATGGACAAGGGTGCTAGAATAGTTGGCTAAGAAAAGCCCTAAAGGTACTCTGTTAATTGAGATGATGTTCATATTGTACTTACTGAACATAACTGCAGACAGTGAAATAAGAGCTTAGTGTTGTGTAACAGACCACATGAACATTCGCTCATTATCAGTCTGTAAAGGGGTGAAAACACTGCATCTAGACTACTATTACTACAGGAAAAGAGATAATATTAAAAACTGGAGGAGACTGTTGTGAGAAACTGTATTTTACACAGTATTGTGGAGGGCGTTGAGGATCCTGTCTAATGTTATTCCATAGTCCTGTTAGTGAGACATTACCATATCAAAGGACCTGAAAATTGACTTTTGCCTTCATTGTGTAAGAGCTATGCACCTGAACATAACCAAAGACCCACAACTGCTTACCCACCAGAAGCTTAAATGTTACTGATATGCTTTTGGTACTTATATTCCACATACTTTTGAATTTTAAGGTAATTTGGAGAAAATGGCAAAGAAATGCCGCTATATTACTTTTACTGTTTTTGAAAAGTTAGTTGCACATGAAGAGAGAAGCATGTGTACCTCTGCTCAGAGCCTGCAATGCAATAGATATATGGAATCAACAGTAACATTTTAGTAACAATGGTAATGTTATCACCAATAACTATAATGTTAAACGATTCAGTATGGACATTAGATTGCTTCTTGCTATGGCCAGGGTGAATTTCAAACTCCGAGCCTAGACAGACAGCCACATGAAAAAACCTCAAAAAGCTTCAGAATGAAATGGACAGCAATTTAACGGATCCTTTGAACTTTTAGGCAAATCCACAACTTTCTTTCAGATAATAGTCCTATGAATATATTATCCAGAGAGCAAAAAGATGCCTGTATCTGAATCATTGTTCAAATTTAAAGCAACTCTTTCAGAAAAGTGAGAAAATTAAATCTGCCAGCATGTTCATATTGAACACATCCAATTGCAGGCAACAAGACCTCAGCAACATCAGAAACAATTCACACAGAACTATGAAAACTCAAAACATGTTGCTTAGTCATAAGGAGATATTATTCCTACTCATTAAATTTTAGTCATAATCACCTCTGTTAAATATCAGTATTTGTTAACCTACCATGGCAGGTCACTAGGGTGACTGGTGAGTTTAGACCAAACCTATTAGCAACAGAGTACCATGGACCAGAAGAGTGCAGAAACCAACATTTTTTCAACATAGTTTGTGCTTCAAGTGTATTACTACACAGTCAAATCAGTAATTACACACATAACTGGTCATCCATGCTCTCTGATACTGGTGTTGTCACTAATCTTTAGCCAAGTTTTCTTATGGAATGGTATTAGTATTGAAGACATTCTTTTGTCATCAGATTTTCTTACGATAAATATAGTTCTGTCTTTAATGTCCAGTGAGAAAACAAATGGCATTGCTTTCTTTCAGACAACATCTGTTATGACTCCGGAATTAAGCTCAGTAGAAGGGGAGTCACAATTGATCACATTATTGGAAATCTAGACACAGTGTGGAAGCATTTTTAGCAGAAGGCCTTGAAAACCAAGGGAACAGTCTGAAGTAGCCACAAGAAAAATGAGGAATATTTTAAAAGTCAAGATAAGGAATCAAGACATCCAAAACAAAACAGAGATTCAGGATTAGAGACACATCATACTTTTAAAAATGTTAGTGCAAAAATATTCCCTTTAAAATACCCATCCAAGTAAGCTTTAACAGGATCAGGCTTTTCCAGTTCATGTTGTCTGTCTGTTTCTAAAATCGTTGTGATTGTGGATTCATGTATTATTGTCATGGCAGTGACAGAGAACAAATCTATTTAAAGTGTGCTTTACCAAGACCTGTCAGCATTTGAAATAGAAGAGTGATATATTTGACAGGTCTGGGAGATACTGTTTCCTGATACTACCTGGATGGGCTGACACAAGAAGTAGTAATCCACAAGGCCTAAGCACTGAAGTTTTCACCACATCTTGCAGTTGGCTGGGCACGGTGCTGTTACATAGCTAAGGACAGGAAAATCATGAGAGTAAAAGTTTAATGTGTAAATCAAACACAGTGGAGATCAGTTGCTAGCTGCAGAGTGGGAAAACACTGAATGAGGTGGAGTGACACAACAAGATAGTAGCATCTATGGTAATGCCACAAGATTGGTGAAAACCAGATGAGGAGTAGGAAGTCTGTGTGAGTTTTCCTATTGTTACCAAAAGTACTACTGTGAAACAAGGACGAATAGGGCAGTAATTTGTGCAGGAAAACCTCACTAATAATTTTGCAGTAACATGGTTGCATCAAACTAACCTGCTTTACTCAAATTTCTATAAAGTCATAGACCTGCATTGCTCCTGTCCCATATATATACACGTATATTAGCAAACTCTCACTCTGCATCTGCCCAAATAGAACTAGATCGTCTCTCAAGATCCCTCTCTCCCTCTTATCATACCTTCAGGCCTACTTTATCCTATTCCTCCTCACAATAGTGAGAAGTAGCCTCTGCTGCTATACTTAGAGGGGCTGTTATTCTAGTCTGACAATCAGAATAAAATACAGCCGGAATAAAATACTGAGATGGCCACACCGTGCTTTTGTTTCTTCAGTCAGTGCTACTGTCATTAGTATAACTCTTCCTCCTCCTACTGACCAATGTGGAGTCTTTTCCTCTCCACACCAATAGATGCAGGGAAGTGTGGCACCAGGCTTGCAGTCTCTTCCTGAGAGCAGATGAGTCTTCCAATCTAAGCAGTTCTGCCATTACAGCATCATACTGATCAGCTGAGGCAAGCATTAGCCAGTGATACAGGATGAGAATAGGATCCCGTTTTCAGAACAGTGGGCAAGAAACAATTTATTTTTTTTTTCCCTACTCCTTTAAGGGCTTCTACATTTAAAACAAGGAAAAAATGGAAAGTGTTTATATGGGACATGAAAATGATCAATACGCTTGTAGCTAATTATATGCACTCATAACTTAGTCAGGTTTTTTTTTTTGTTTGTTTGTTTTGTTTTTAATCTATATAATAGATACACACCAACCTGGTCTTTCAAATGACCAGATGCCTTGGGAGTGATGAAATTGAAGCTGAATTTCTTGTAACGCAATTTAAGATGTGCTAGAGCCTTTGGAGATGGTATTAATACCATTCCTCATGCCTCTAGCACCTATGAAGCAGTTGTTACACAGCAGAGTGCTTTATCTTCCTTCCCCAGTTTTCTGTGAGATACTATTAAAACATAGTACCTTTATGGCAGAAACCACCTTTGCATCAAGAAGTCTAATGAACAATACAAGTCAGTGCATGATGTTAATTTAACTGAGCTGAAGTCCTCACTCAATTAATTCACTTTCTTAGCACTTTTCTGCCAGTTAATATTGGACAGCAAATTGGCATCTGAGCTTGTGCCCAGGTTGGTAAGAGAAAGGGTTAGAGGCCAGAAATAAATCTCTAATTTTTTATTCTATTTACTGAGGGTGAGGAAGGATGAGTCTCTTAGAGGAGGGTGAGGAGAAGTTAATTAAAAAAAAATCTTCAAAGTGTTTAATTTTGCTACATATAAGTTGTCTATACAGTTCTTAGGGAAGGTTCAATGACTAGCGAAGTAAAACATGATGGATTTATGTGCATCCTCATAAAATTAGCAGAAGGATATCAGGGATTAAGCCACTTTTCCCCCATAATATACTTGATGTCAAGTGAAAGATGAGATTCCTTTCTCCTCCGAGACAGTGGCCACAGTCTTTTAATATATTCAAAATCTCATTACATGTTATTCTCATCTGGGATGACCAACACTTACTAATGCTCCTGAGAAATGTAAACGAAGCTGTCCTGTCCCATTACAGCTTTTAGACTAGATGAGGCCAGGTTAGTCACAATGAGCGTGGTCTAAGTAAGGACTGTTTAAGAATAACTGAAAAGACAGCCAAGTGTAAAAGAGAAGACTGGGAATTATGGGGATTTATGAGTAGCATAGACAAAAATTGTAGCAGGAAGAAAGTAGTGAAGGTATTATTGATAGGGAGTAGAGACACGTACTACAGTCAGGCATCAGACTACAGAGGAGAAACTGGTAAAATTATATAAACCTGAAGTAAGAAAAATACATCATTATATTTCTAAAACTGTATCTTGCTAAGTTGTAGAATCTTCTAAAGCAAAACAAGCTGTATCTCAGGTGGCACTCCCAACTGCCTAGGGAGACTGCCTGTGTTTGACAGATTTTGATTTTGTCACAGTGTTCATATTTTATGAAAGAATAACATTGCCCTTTCTACATTTCTACATCTACATTTATACATTTCTACCTTTATACATCTTGCTACATCTGTCTTCACTGATTTGTCTAAGAAATCAACAGAGCAGTTGTCAATCAGATCTTCTGGCACTATGCACTAGATACAGGAACATATTTTGTTTCTTGTTTCTTCCTGTTTTGGTTTGTTTTTTTATTTGTTATATCTCCTTACTTCCCATTAAGTATTTCCAGACTGACTGGAACTCCAAACCTTTAGGCAATATCTTGACCAGCACCTATAAAAATGACTCATGGTGTTGCACAAAGCTCATCTTTCCTGTAGCACTTGTTCAGCTACTAACCCAGTAAATACTTTTAATACTGTAACGGATTGGGGTTTTTAGCTTTACTTTTTAGCAAGCAGCCTATTCTAACAATTTTTTCATTTCTCAATCAGGTTCATAACGGGAAGTAATTTTTTAAGACCTGACACTGTTTACAATATCCAAATTGACATTGCTTTTTGTCTTTTAATTGCTGAATGTTTCATTTAGCAACTTTTCCTTTACAACCTAAGTTGCCTTGATGAGTAAGGGTTATGAGGATTGCTTTCCAGTCCTCTGAACTACTCCTGAATGACTTAGGTCTGTTCTTTAGGTGCCCCAAGTCATTCTAGTGATTTTTCACATGCTCTGTGCCACCAGCTGGAGGATTTGCATAAATATAATGGAATGGAGATAATCTTTTTCCTTTGGCACAGCCACACTTCCTCACTCAGTGCAGGGATACTAGTTATCTTGGTGTAAGCTGCATCCTAAATGTTCAATGCACTGACCCAAATTGTTTAGAGAGGTACCATGAGTATTTCTGTGTTGTCTTTTCACTGTAAGAACTACAACTTAGGGCTTACAAAAGAGCAGGAAGAAAGGCTAAAACAGACATGATTTTGCCAGCTGGGAGCTCCTAAACAGATGTATTCTCAAAGAATTTTGTTAAGGAGAAGTTGCACAGCTACAGTTAATTTTCTATTATTTGCATGGTGCATATGTTTAGAGAATCAATTTCTGTTTAATGCTATTTTTGTTTAGAAATTCTTAAAATACATTTCAAAAATTCACAAGCTCCTGTTTACTAGGAAGATGGAAAATACTCAAGGCCACCCAAAGCTGTTACACATGTTCTATAAAAGAAGTAAACCAAAATAAGTACCTAGATTATACAACACAAGAGGATATTCCAGAATATGCAGCAAGGTTTGTACAACTAATAGATTTTTCTTGCACACTGCTAAAACAAGTCGCAGTTACAATGTAGCAGACCTCAAAAATCAAAATAAAGGAGGGCCCTGAAAAAAGGAAAAATACCAGTTTCAGTATATCCCTAGCCATATAGCAAGAGGGAATCCCGTGAACTGTAGCAGCGGAGATTAGGAAAGAAATACAGTGAACAATTGTTGTCATTGCAAACCGCATCTCTGTCTTTGCTCTGGACTCTAGTAAGGAGCTCTTCTATTTACTGTATAGACTGTGCAACATAGCCCCAAGGTGCTCTGCAAAACCCAATATGAAATGAGGACAGAGTCCATTTCTAGCATCTGAGAGGGATACTTTAGCAGTCTTCCCTCTTTCTGTTAAATATCCTGCCATAACTGTCACTCAGGCAACCACGGAGGGCAGTCAAGGCATGGCACAGCCTAGTTTTGATATGCTGTTTAATTGCCATTTAGATGGGCCAAGATCAACATTCTGCTAAATCTCAGAAATGTCTTAGGAGCCGAAGCAGCAGTGGAGGCTGCACAAGTGCAGATGTGCCTTAGGGCATGCCTAGGTAGTCAGGTGCAGGCAGCTGCATCCCAGCTGTGCTTGCGTGTGGAGCCACACAGCTGGAAACAAGCCAACAGCAGCTTGGAAGATGCATAACCACACTAGCATAAGACTGAAGTGGAGATGGTATGAGCATGGCAGACCTGCCCATGGGCATGTGGCTAATCCAGCTGGCTGAATATGCTCATCGGCTTGAAAACAACCAAATGGCCAAGTGTCTGATTGAATCAGGGTGAAAATTTGGGGTCCTCGTTTTAAAAAAATCCCTTTTTTAGAACATTTGCTGTTGGGAACCAGTGGCATCCGGACATAATATTCCTATGAAAGGAGTAATTAAAATGTTATGAAAACCCCAGAAAGAATGTGAAAAAAATTTAAAGAAGCCAAAATTATTATAATCTTAGGGAAATACACATTTACCAAGTAAATAATAGGGGGTTTTGAAAGTCTTAAAAGCTTAGCACAAATCTAAACCCTCTGGTATTCATTCTCAGGAGAGACATTTGAGACAGATACACTCAAGAGAATGCAACTGATGAAAAGGAAAATATTCCAATCTCCTGGCTAAACACTGTGCTTTGTGCAGATTTTTATTAAATATGTTACAGAGGAAATTAAAATAATTTGATAATTGTTGTACGATGCTAAGATATCAAGGGGGTAAAAATATTTTAAACATCATATCAAACCCCAGAAAGTTCAAAGTTAATGTTGATAGTCCACATTAACATGCCTATTATCCTCGTTATTACTAATAGCAATGTCTAACACCTAAACTGCAGTTCTGGAAATCTTTTCAGAAGTAGCATTATAAACCTGAACTCAAAGGGAATGTTCATGTATTTTATGAGTTTAAAGATGAAGGGCTACATACTGTTGTGCTTTTTTTTCTAAAGATCTGAATGATTTCAAATCAAAGAAGACTTTCTGATTTTTTTTTTTTTTTAAACCTCTTGTACATCCCTCCTGTTCTAGCATTTTCTAACAAGAATTGAGCTCATCTTCCATAGCATTACAACATTTATGCATGATCTCCAAACTAAAGGGTGACAAGACTGGACTACAGTTCAGACTAGAAACTGAAGCATATCTTATTTCATGGAAGCTATATGGAAGCCGTTGGATATTGCTAATCTAACTCATGGTCCCTGCCAAGAAATGCAAGAGAAAGAAAGTTCAGAAATGACGTCGTTTTCAATCTTTGAAAGACATTTTCATACAAAGTGTATATTTACAGTGAAATGACAGTTGCAGTGGTTGATAAGTAGAAACTTTTTCTGCACATGTACAAATATTGCCAAAAAGCTTTAGAATTTAATAGTAATTAATGCTTATGAAATAAAGGCAAAAGTTTTAAATGCCTGGGATAGATTATGATATTGTATATATTTTTCCTTCATTTAGGAAGGGAAATTAAAAGAAAAGAGAAAATATATCATCTGAACTCTGACTCCTGTTTTATGTTGTGTCCTTACTTCATGCTGCAAGTAATGAAAAATAAGGTATATATTTCTCAGAAGAACATAGGTTCATTTGTTAATTATCTATTTTTGGAACCACAAACACTACTTCAGTTTTCCTTCTCTCATGAAAACTATGATTTCGTGACCAGCAAGACTGTACTGAGAACTTAAAACACTGATATGAGGCTTTTTATTTCATATTTAAAAAAAAACAAACACAAAACCAGACAAAAAAACCCTAAACTTTTAATTCCTGAAGAAATAGTTGTTATCCCCAATGTGCAGGCTTATATAAAATAAATATTAATTAAAATATAGCCATTCTAAGCAACATATTTGCAAAAGCATTAATTCTCTTCTAAGTTGCACCTGAACCGATATATTTATATCTTGATGAAAAAAACAATTTGTCAGATCCTACTTGCTCAGAGTATTTCTCTGATTTTAGGTCAGTATTCTTACTGGAGTTCTGTCTACTACAAAGGCAGATAATGAATTTTATGTGCCAAATTTGAAGTAACAAAATCAGCCACAACTTTACTAAAGTTAAATGAATTGTCCCTCTTGCATCAATGATAAACTTGGCTTTTAATGAAGTATTAAAACCAAGAAAGATAAAATGCTAACAAAGGCTTAACTTGGTCATGCTTCACATATACATTATCTTAAAACATCTACTTTTGGTTTTTAATTGTAGTGATGTTCTGTAAAGAAATACGACCTTATAGGGCATTTTCAGGGATAGAACAGTCTATATATTAAAAGGCAGCAAATGATTCATAACTGCTTAGCGGTCAGGCCTGTGGGGCCATGCTTCCCATGTGAAATTTTTTTCTGCATTGCAAACTCTTACATTAAATTGTGATAAATGAAGAGCGGAGGCTATTCATACAAATCAATGACTTTAGTGTATGTGTCATTAGCCTGAGAGATGCAGGCAGCGGTCACTACTATAAATCATGTGATGATCTGCTGTCTGCGACTCGATGCAAGCAAGCAGATGCATTAGGAAGGTTAAAGAATGAAATTAATCTGTGCATTTCCCTTTTTTTTTTTTTTTTTCCCTTTAGTCACCTGGTCATACGGAAAGAATTAAAATCACATGATCCAAAGTTAAAACAGCTACAGAACAGTAAATTGGCTAAGTTAGGTATCACCTTTCAACTTGAAGTTAATTAAATAATAATGGGATTAATTTATTCATTATCACAGGGAAAGTAAAATATATAGAATAGGTAAAATCCACCAGTGCTCCTCACACAGTAGTTGATATTATTAATTGCTTTTAATGCAGACTGTGGCACAAGATCACGTGTAAGAGATCAAGCACACCGCAAAATGTGCTCTGATACTTTTAAGTACAGCATATTTCTTTCTTTGCATTTTATAAATCCAGTGTTTAGTAACCCATGGCCATGCTCTTCATCCCGGTACCTTGGAGTGGGTTATGAATATGAGTCAGGTTGAATGTATTACTGATGACAGAATACATTTCCAGATATCTGTGACTGGGACTGTTAATGGTGAGAATGTGCAAAAGGGGTCAGGGACAGTAAAAAGAGATATGGACAATATAATTTTAAAACAGGAATTAATGAATTTGGGAAGGCCATATTTGATGTAAATGTTAGGCCAAAGCCTTCAGTCTTTACTCAATACTTACTCAGGCAAAACGCTTACTGACTTCAGTGACAGATTTCCTGGGATGAGGACTAAATATGTCCCTAGAGTCAGATTGTCCCTTTCTTTTACAGAAGAAAAAATTGGAAGATCATGCAAGAATCCTACCCCCTATTGCATCCCTATAGATCCTGCAGGAGATCATACACGTTTGCTTTCCCTGGCTGCACTGCTTTCCCTGTGCAGTTCAACATTACTTAGCAAGAACTAGCTCCTGTGTTGCATGGGTGTCATGGTTTAGTGCGAGATACCCCTGCCCATGGCAGGGGGTTAGAACTCGATGATCTTAAGGTCCTTTCCAACCCTAACTATTCTATGATTCTGTTCTATGATTCTATGTTACAGAACAGGAGGCACAGGGCAGGAGTTACACCCAGAAATAGCAACACTCAACATGCTTATGCATAGGTCTGGAGTGCTCCCAAAGTCAAGTGATATATTGGTGAGGACCCAGGATTTGGCCTCTTATAACTAGTACAGACTGTAAGAAGGAATGTTGAAACCTGTTTTAAAGACTGCTTTGAGCTAGCAGTTGACTATGGGCACAATCAAGTATAAAAGCAAATTAATGACAGAAGTGGCTGCATTTCAAAGGTGCTTGAAGTCCATGTGCATAAAATAGTGCAGAACACCTTTACGCTTATGAAGGGCACTATAAATCAATAAAGTATAAGTTAGCTTGGACAGTGATAAGTATTGCATGTGCTTAATTCACTTAGATATCCTTCCGAAAAAGATAATACACTCAATGTAGACATATTTCAATTGAATTGATAGTAGATCAGGACTGAGTGAGCCTAGAGACTGAATTACTTTTATCCATCCCATCAAGCTTAAGGATGAAGTTGCAAACAAAATCAATGTCAGAAAGGTCTTACTGTCTCTTACAATAACATAACTACTATTACTTACAGGGAAAAAATTGGTAATAAGTATTAAAAATAAAACATTTGTCCTGTTACAGTGCAAACATTTACCAGGATAAGGACTAATGACATGAATTTAGATTTCTAAATTCCTCAAAACTAAAAAAGAAAGCACAAAATCTGCTTCATATAATTGCTCAGAGACCACAAAAATTATTATGAACTACACTTGCCTAATAAAGGTGGGGAAGAGTTGCAGTCAGTAGATTTAAAATTGCTGTGAGCTGATTCTCCCAGTAGAGACAGTCTCTTGTGCATTGTTCCACTGTCACTTAATTACCACATTGACTTTGCATGTATTTATTTATATTTGATAGTATTAAGTTTAGGGCAAACGTCACACACAGATTTTAAGTTCATTTTTCCCACTATCACTTTGTTCTCCAGTTAATCCCATCTAGTGATTAGGACTTTGTTACTTTACAACAGTGATTGAAGTGTAGTGCAAACACCACACAGATTTTAGGGATGCTGGTAGAAGCTGAGCTGGAACAATACAGAGTTTAGAATAGTCAAATTATCCTAGACCTTGCTTAAAATTTATCCACATTGCTCTGCAGCCTGTGCTGTAGCAAGCTTCTCCAAAATCAGACCCTGCTTGGGTAGTGGAGGAAGGAGAAAAAGGAAACAGTGATGTCAGAAACATTGAGGTAGAATAGTCCAGGGTCCAGGTACAGAATCGGTTTGCTGCAACATGGTGTTGGTACTCTATCAGTAATTTATCAGACACATTTCTTTCTTTCCCAATGTAAATTCTGTGATTTTAGGAAGTCACATCGGATTTGCGTCTTAATTTCCTAGGAAGTTGTGTTTCAGCCATTTCTCCAGCTTCCTGTTTATTTTCTACCCATTCATGGAGCAAGAGCGAGCTGTATTTTAAACCCAGATGAAAGGAGCTATAATGCAAAAATAAGAGATGGCTGTCCATTTTAAAATTCAAGTTAATTTTTCAAAATTTTTGCTACAATTGCTTTTTAAGGAAGCAAACAAGAATTCTGGAAAACCTTGGTAGCAACCTGTAAAAGTCCATGGACCATCTTAATATGAAATAAAAAAAGTATTCTGTGGATGAAATTTTTCCTTCCTTTTGGAAAAAAAAACATCCTTCCTTACTGGTGACTAACTCCTGATTTTCATATCCCACATCACTGAGTAAATGCCAAAAAAAAAAAAAAGAAGATAAAAACTATTTACAGTCAATTGTAGGTTTAAATTGTGGGTCAACAGGAAAGTCAAGTTTACTTTTTAAGCATTACATTAAGGAAATATTTCTTAAAAAATCGGCTACTTCACTCAAATGCTTGATCCCACACCCAGTTTATTTGTTGGACAATGCACTTCACATAAGGCTAAGTGAGCTGTATAAGGTTCATTCAGAAACCATATGGTGGACATAGCATGAATCACCTGCTACCTTAGTATTTCCTCAACACAGCTATTTCTTTCCGGGTCCTGCCTCACACTGGACTCCATCATGCTAGATACTGATTGCCCTCATTTCCAATTAGCTTCAAAGTGAAGGCACTCAGTAGCTTATAGAATTAGCTCAGCTCCCCACAAATGTCAAGGGTTTCTTATTCATATGACCCTGCTTGGTCCTCTCATGAGAGTAAGGACTGCTCATATAAGGTAGGAGTCAGAGCCAAACCCTTAAACAGCAATTACGTCTCCTTGAAGTTACAAAGACCTGTCTTAGGGGCAAAAAGCCTAGCAAACTTGTTGATGTCCCTTTACTGGTTGTGTATAAAGCATGTTGATGAATAGGTGTTGACGTTGCTAAACAAAGGTATTACAAGCAGATTATATCCAGGAACCTGGACGACTGCAGAAGGAGGGTAATGCAGACCCTTGGGCTTGCTGTATCTCCCAATTACTACACAAAAGACTAAAACACAGGGTCATGCATAAAAGTGAATAAATGTTTCTAAATTCTTATCTTAAACACACTTAAGCTTAAAGCTATTTAATTGAGGATTTTAAAGCATGTATGCTTTATGAAGCTGTGGCTACCTGCTTCATTCTCTTGCTCTTATTTTTGCTTTTATCCTTTTAGTCTCGAAGAAGCCTAATTAGAAGCTTGAACAGGGCTCTCTCTCCCTGCCCTTAAATCAGTAATTGGCTTCAGTGCAGAGACTGTCAGGAAATTAACACATCACAACATGACAGCTGTTAATTTTTTCTCCTTATTTGTCATATGAATCACTGCTGATTTGCCAGAGTGCATAACAAATTAGTGGTCTGTAATCAGAGGCCTCTCTCCTGTGTGCAGCACCTACTTGTTTTTCCCCTTTTCTCCTGAAGTCCATTACTTCACTGCTTTAGCAGGAATGACTGTTGCTAGGTGTGTCATTGTCAATAAATCAGAATAAGCAAATGCTAAAAGCGCAAGAAGCTCTTTAAACTTTGATGAAGGCTTTTAGTTACATTTTTAAACTTACACTTGGAACTGGATTTTTTTTTTTTTTTTTAAATTGTCACTCCCTGGCATAATATACTGTCAAGTTTTCCGGTATCATCTTAAGCTCTGTATTCTTCACAATGTAGAGTTGAAAATGTCATTTGCAAAAATTAAAAGAAGATATTTTTGTGAAAATAATTCTTGAAACTGTAAGGCCTGCTGTGAACCTCATGTCAATAGATAACAATTAGACACAAAGCACAGTGAAATTTTCCTGTTGCCTTGAGTTATATTTGCTGTATTTCTGTATAATAAACTATTTAATACAAGTCAGTGTGCTTTACGCACCAGTAGAACTATATATATAGAAAAGTCCTTGATGCAAATAAAAAAACACAAAAGTTTGAAAAAGTAAGTTAAATTCTCTCCCTCTAGACAATGATGCAATACAGTCTGAACATTTCTGGCCAATTCTTTTCTACTTTGTATATTTTATAATTGGTGGAGTATATAATAAGGCCATGAGAACAATATGGAATAGTATGCAAAAGCTGGAACACTTCTTCCTATACTTCTGAGCTGTGCTGAGAACTTTTGTTGAAATGACAGTTTAAGAGCTCTACTATTGGCCTGCTGTCTGGTGTTCTCATAAAATTGGGAATGCTTTGGAAACACTAACCAGAAAAACTGAACCCTAAATTACCCTTTGTATGTAACTAAACTGTGTGGACTCATTATGTGTTCAGTATCTTGTGTCCCAAACAAATTGGAGGAAAACCAGGAGTACGATGTATTTCTTTGACAAAATGGCCTAGTATGGACTCCATGTTTCCTAATTTTGAAATGTTGAAACATGTTTAAAGTGCAAGTTCCTGTAATTTTTCATGTTCATAAAATAGTTTATTTCCTTTTATCTAACCTGAATAAACTACTTAAAAGCAAGAACAATGGAAAGTGAAGAAGCCTATACTCTGAAGTAAAATGCTGCATAATACTTTGTATACATCACACTTTTTCTCAAAACTCAAATACCCCACCTTCTCCTCCATGAGAGGAGAAAAAACTGAAAAAAAACATAAAAAATTATCCTATGCTTCAAATGGTGCCTGAACACTGAGTGTTTCTGAAGAGCCACTGCTTCATGCAACCACCATGCAAGTGTGCTGTAAGCAAGGTCATCTTCACACCAGGAGGCAGGGAGGGAGATCCCGACTCTGTGAGGTCAGTCTTGCAAGGTGCTGGCCCTGATCCAGCAAAGCACTTACACACCTGCTTTGCTTTTAAGGTAAGCATGGATTTAAATGTCTCAGAGACAAAGTGCTCCGTGCCTCACAGTGCTGTATGCATATGTTTATAAGTAAGATTTATTTCATGATTCGCAGACACTGCACAATGAACTAGTACTCTAACTCTACGGGTACTATTGTAATTTTCAGTAAGACTAGTTGACAATTATAATTTTGACATTTCAAAGTCTCTTCAGAAGAATTTTCCTTACAGTTAGTTGGTGCTCTGTAGTTACATGTTTATACAAACACGAAATGGTTATTTTCATGATAATATCTAATTATTTTCAGAATGTAAGGACTTGGATTATTTTTCATTATTACATGCATTTTCTGCTGTTATGTTTTAAAAAACAGTGAAGGTTTAACTAGTTGCAGGAGTTTAAAAATAAAACCTTGATATTTGCATTCTTAAGCGCGAGTTTTTAAAAAATATTTTTCCTTCAATAAGAAAAAGCAAACTATTTCAGAAATTTTGTTTTGTTGTTCAGTGTTCATAAGTACCTTTTCTGAGTAAAAGGCAAGCTTTCCTTTTGCCATTATGCCTTGGTTTAAAAAAACAGCCTTAATTTTTTATTTACATTACAGAATCAGTTACCCTGAAAAGACCTGAGATTAGCGATTATGAAGTGTGAGTAGTATAGGGCAACTCTTCCAGCCTTTTTGAAATGCCACTACAAAATGAATCTCAATACTGACTAAAAGGAGTTCCTTGACCTACTGTAGTACCAACACACAGAGGGACTGTATTAGGCATCTAGAAGTCTTTAATAGGGCTTCTGCAGCAGGCAGCCTTTGCGCAGAAAGGTCACGAGTGAGCACTGTTTACTGGGTCTATAAATTATTATTTTTTTAGCCTTAACAGATTCTGCATGTCAAAAACAGTATTAAGAAAATTATGCTGAGCCAATATGCGTCTCAAAATTCAGACTTAAAAATACCATTTTCATTAATGAATCAGGAAAAGCCAAAAAATCAGCTAAGAACAAAACCGTAAAAAAATCAAAATCACATAGAAACTGAAAAACACTGAATTGCCTAAAGGTTTTCAAACTCCCTGGAAATACTGTACAAGACCTAACAAATGCGAGGTCACTATGTAGTTGTGCAGCATGTATAGGCTCATTTGCTTATCTCACTGCTTTATCAGCACTTCTGGATGTGCCATCTTCAAAATATGTCATCACTAATTAAAATCCAGAGCAGAGAAAATAACAGTTGTGCCTGATCAGAAAAGGTAAGAGTTGGCAGGTTACAGACAATGTGGCAGCTGTGTTTTGTTATGACTTTCCTGTATTGGGCACTCTGTATTTTAGTGTGAGACCTTAAGATTTCCAACAGGTCACTTATGTTACTGAGACAAGTGGTGGAGCTGAAAGGGACAACGTTTGTTTGTGGTTCATACAGGCTAGGCACTATGGTGATGTTTAATAAATAGCAAGCAGCAGAATTAAAGCAAGTATAGTAGACGTTGTATTCATTATTAAACTGACTTTCTGCTCCCAAGATTTCAGGAGCCTCTTATTAGTGGTCTCAAAATTAAAAACAACGGATTTGGCAGTGACTATAAATACACCATAAACCAGCATGTACAAGTAAATAATGGAATGAGATTTTCTCAAGGTCAATTTGCAACAATAAGAAATTTTACTGGGAAGCCTCCAGCTGCTACTGTTTGCAGTATTATGAATCTAAAGAGATTCTTTCAAAATTTCTGAACATCTGAAGAATTTAAAAAAAAAAAAAAAATTCAGCAAAATATGCACATGCAGAAGCCTTAAAAGTAGGAAACTTGCTTTAAAGGATGTAGGAGGGGAATATAGAGGAATTATTTCCTATTAATACTCTGAAATTATGAGAATCAAACTAAAACATTAAAAGAATCATTACGTTCATTTACTAAGACATAGAAATTTATACTCTAGCTCCCAAGGTGCCCAGTTTGAGGCTTTAAAGAAACATTAAGGAATACCTGTAATGATCTTTACCCTTCCTAGCCTTCATTTTTTTCTCCATTTTCACTTACACTTTCTAAAAATTCCACAATAAACATTTTTGAGAACTTCTATGAAATAATATTTTAATGATGGTTTTCAGGTAAAAAGATGGGTGGGAAGGACTTGGGCAATGATTTTAGGAATCTTATTATGCAGAAAAAGGAATACTCTTTCCAAACAGAGGAACTAGGTTTATTCAAATGCTGCCTTATTAAGAAGTCCTGCTGTACTAATGTCTGAAATCTTAATAGTGTTATGCCCTCCTATAAAATGTGAGGGTCATCAGTAAAAGAGATAAAAAGGACTTATTTTTCTGTTTAATATTGTTCTTTAACAACATTCACTTTTTTTTAAATTGTTATTATTTTTTTCATTAAAGTTCTTTAATGGCCATAAAAAATACACCTGTAAAGATAACTATCCGCTACCCAGTATCAGTGACTTAGCACCAATCTAATCTGTCCTGGTTTCAGCTGAGATAGTGTTAATTTTCTTCCTAGTCACTGGTGCAGTGCTGTGCTTTGGCTTTAGTCTGAGAACAACCTGATAACACAGCAATGGTTCAGCTGTTGCCAAGTAATGCTTACTCTGATCAAGGACATTTCAGTTTCCCATGCTCTGCCAGTGAGGAGGGGCACAAGAAGCCAGGAGGGAGCAGAGACAGGACACCTGACCCAAACTAGCCAAAGGGGTATTCCATACCACAGCACATCGTGCCCGGTATATAAACTGGGGGGAGTCACCTTTGAAGGTCTAGATCGCTGTGCATGTTGGGCTGGGTATCGGTTGGTGGGTGGTGAGCAATTGTATTATGCATTACTTCTGTTTATTGTTTTTTTCCTTTCCCCTTTTAGTTTTATATTCTCTCCACTTGTTATTTCCCTTATAATTATTATTATTATTAGTAGTAATATTGTATTACGCTGTACTTCAGTTATTGGACTGTTCTTATCTCAACCCATGGGGTTTATATTCTTTTCATTCTCCCCTCCATCCCACCCAAGGAGCAGGGAAGAGGAGAGTGAGCAAACAGCAAACAGCTGTTTGGTGCTGAGTTACCAGCTGGGCTTAAACCACTACAAATCTTATCTAGTGACTACTGGCAATTATTACCAGAAGAGGAGAACAAATTAGAAGCTGTTTTGTATATCAGATCATCACAGTATTTCAAAACACTTTTTCTGTTTAACAAACATTGCTGCATCATTTTATGGTACTCTGGAATATCTTTAATTACAATGCCATTAATTTGAAAAAGTCGTATTGTCCATCTGGGGTCCTCCACCTGTGGAAGAGTATTTGCAAAACTGAAAAACAGTATTAATAACTGTCAGAACGTAAAAGGCTGCCTCAGCCTTCAATTAAACACTGCTACACCTTTGTTTCTGTCACAGTTTCTTTTTAAGGTACAGTGTAGAATCTCAGCTCTGAGGAAAAAAAATCTAGAAAACAAGGGCAAAACCAGCTGAAGTAAATAAAACAGTAGTGGGAAGACTGTAAAAAGATGGTGTAAATATTAAGTCAGTAGAAGGTGGAAGAAATTTCTAGTGGTGTAGTACCATGATAGAAGCTTATTGACATCAGCTCAGTCCCTTACCTATGTTTGATATCTCTTCAGAGAGTTGATACAGCACCACTTCTCAACTGTTAGCACTTAAACCAGAGGCCTGACAAGGGCCATATCATGAAGTTCCAGTGCAGTACAGTCAGTCATTCTGAGACAGAGTAGGGCAGGTTTAAATCCTGCTGATGTCGTGCTTGATTAATCACCGAACAGAACTGCGGCAATTAGAAGGGAAGAGCACACAGTCTCAGTGATGGCACAAAGGATGGGCTGGGAGATAGCTGGCCATCTAGGAAAGACATACAGCTCCTGGCAGGAACTGCTAGCATAGAGCACGAAGCAGGTGAATAAAAGAACGTCAGAGCTAAGTAGTCCAGGTCCTGAGAACTGGCACTGTGCTTCATGGTTAGCTTGTCTAATTAGTGAGAATTAAGAGTCTAGGGAAAAGTAAACTACATGGGAGAAAGGAAATGAGTATTAGGAAAAAGAGATGGTATAAATTCTGCTCACACTGGAGTTTAAAGAATCTTGGGAGATCTTCTGTTTAGGACAGAGCAGAGTTTTGAGACACAACAGTATTGATATTCCTAGAAAGCCTTTCAAATAGAAGTTCCTGAAAGAATTAGAAGATATTCAAAAGAGCCTACGTAGCTCCAAAATTGACGTTTAGACAATTTTCTGTAGAACAAGAGTTGTGTTTGTTTACCTCTAGACCAGAAATTTCCTGGAAATATATCACCATGTATTTTGTACGACATGAAGATGGAAGTGATACCCTGTAAATAATAACATGCATTCTATTCAAGAAAGAAGTTCTGAAATGGAGCAACAAGAAGGCAAAAAAGGAAAGGAGGCACTGTGCAAGATATTAAGTAGCTTTATAAACCAAAACAGTCCAACTTGCTTTGGGGAAAATGGTGATTGCTGCATTATTCTGAGAAAATTGCTGAGCACTTTTCTGCATTACAGAATCTCTATATTTCATGCTGTATATAGAAGTAAAAAGTCATGCACCTTCTAAAATCTGGGATCTGAAGCTAAAGAATTTACTTTCACAGAATGTTTAGCTATTAGATGGCCTATAAACATTTTTGTTTCATGAGTGAATGTTTAATCTAGCACAATACTGTTCCAAAGGAAACTGTTAGTAGTAACATTTTGTAGCAGTTGTGTACATGTCACCACTTGGACCTTTAAATGAAGTCTATGTGAGGACTGTAAAGGTAGTAACCCTGCAGCTGCAGCTATAATTATCAGGATTTAATGGTGTTTATGAATGACTTGCTGTGAGTCAAAGGATAATAATATGTCCTGTTAAAAATTTATTCCAAGTCATTTTTATAAAACTTTACTCATTTACATGTCAAAAATGATTGTTCTTGTAAATGAAACAATAGAACAGTAAGGAGTATTTAGTCTTCAAAAGAAATCCTAGCATGGGGTCATTATATGACTCAGTAAAACCAAATAAACAACATGTAATCTTTGTAAAAATGTAAGCGTAAAAGTGAACGTGTTAAGTAAAAAAAAAACCTTTAAAAATTAGCCTCTAAAAACCCCACCTTTAGTGCCTTACAAAAATAATGCTAAACTCCAGTTCTGATTCACTAAGATAAATGGCCACAGATCTTTCTAGCAGCTAATGGCTAAACATGATCCAGATGGAACTAAAGCCAGATGGTACATGTGATTACTGGAACATGGCTATCAGATCAACCACAAACCTGAAAAACCTAATGTAGTTCAAAATGCATTAACTAATAATTCCCAGGAAGTAAACATTTTAAATGAAAGGAACACAAGGAATCTTTTTTTTTTCCTTGACAAACTTAATAGCAATATACTCATAATGAAAAGGAGCTTCATCAAGTCTGGATGATAGGAAAAAGAGGTGGAGAATCAAAATTCTCTTCCCAAACATTTTCGGTTACTGTTACTGGTTTAGAAACAGCAGAGCCATTTTAGTCTAGTATTTCTGTACTCTTTATGCTCCAAATTTTAGTCTCAAGCAGAACGTTCAAATATTACCTAAATTCTAACAATCATAAGGCAGGATTTTTTCTTCTACAAGTCTATGTGTTGTGCTATTTTAGCATATAGATGAGAGAGACCATGCTATTTCAAGTTAGGATAAGATAATAAACATCAGGACTCCTAGATTCTGCATATATCTACCATATAATATCCATTTCTAAGGAATGTGAAACTCATAGGAAAATGAAATATATTGATTATTCAAAAATATTCACAAACGTCTTTTGAGTTATCATCTATTTATGACCAACTTCCTAAAAAGCTGTTAATGAAACTCTGAGCTTTATTCAGTAGGGTTAGTCAAGAGTTCTGGTATGTTTCCTCTAATTGTACACCTTTGGCCACCAGGTCAATGCAACACATCAGTGATTGTGCCTATCTTAATATTTTGGATTTAATATTGGAGCAAATAGTTTTAGGAACCAGCATTGCCTTAACAGGGGCCAGTGAGGGCATACCAGAAGATGATTAAGGTTCTGGGGAAAGAGGCAGCAGGTGCAGTGAGAGGAGAAGGAGTAAAAGGTAGAAGCAATGAACTGTTACAAAATAGTATGCCAGTAAAACTATGGCTACTCATTTCTCTTTGATGAATACTTAAGCTTTTATGATTAAAACGTGCTTTTAAAAACAGTGTTATAAGAAAGCAAATCTGGAAAAGGACACAAATACACTCAAATCAAAAATTGTCTCAGGATAAATGAATAATTGGTGATTTTTTTTTAACTCATCACTCAGTTCTGATCCTTAGCTAACCCTCAAAGAGATGTTGTTGTAAAGGTTAATTAATTAAAGTGCACAGAGATGATTATTTGAGAGCTGGTAGGTAAGTGCAAAATACTGTTACTATAGGTTAATATTTTGCTGTTAGGGCACAGCCATTTTTGACACCAACGTACATTACATTCTGAGACAAACAGTTTCAAAGCTCAGGGCTTTATCCCACTTTCACTGAAGCAAATGAGAACTTCTCTGTGGGTGTTAAAGACCTTTGATTCTGACTCTGAGGATACAGCTGTATGGAATAAAGCAATCTCATAGCTCTATTAGCATGTGCCTCTTGCTTAAGACAGCTAATCTGTCTTGATTCTCAGGCAAGCTAATTAGGTCAACAGATACACACATTGGGATCTAGCCTGGGAATCTTCAGAGGATTGCCACTGCCCTGCATAGGACTAGCCACAGAAAACACAGGGAATTTGGTGAAAACAATTGAGTTCAAAAGTGACAAGAACCCACTCATCCCCATTGACATCGTGGAAATTTATAAGCGCTCAACATCACTGGCTTCAGATCATCATTAGTGCATGTTTTGTTCTAGAGAGAGATTTGAACCACTTCTCCCAGATGACACTTTGTTATTAGCACTTCCATCATGTTATTATCAGACTCTTGTTCATAGAGCTACAGCAGTTTGCTAAACCCTGTCTCATCTCTACACAAGCACCTTGATCCTAGTTTGACCCACTGCACATTCACCTGACATATGATGCATAACCAAGAAGATACAAGAAGTCTGAGACAAGCCTAGCGTCACTTCTTTCTCTCTGCCAGCCTATAACAGCTGCAGTTAGCAGAAACAACTATGCTGTTTTCCTCATTACACAGAACAGGACAAGGAGCGTATGGTTTTCTCTCTGAAGCTGATAAGACTAGAACTTGCTTATAACCCAAAATAGCCTATATGTGGGGCCTCTCCAGGGATGTGGCAAAAGACATCTCTTTGATTAGGGGGACTGAGATGCTAAGGGATGAAAAGCAATGGTTATTTCCTTTGGAACTGACTTTAGTCCTGCTAAGGTTTAATCTAATTTAATTGACCATATAATTAAAGATGTTATGCTTTCAGAAATGTGGACAGATACCTTTATTATTTTATATTTAAGCAAATAAATAAGTTCAGAGCTGGATTTGTATCAGAATTAAAAATTCAGGGTCACTTAGACTTGCTTCTGGACTATGTCACATATCATAAAAACCCACTTGTAGAGAATAACTAGTGTAACAAGAATTTTATCATAACTAATGTAATATGAATTATGCACGAAGTAAAACTGCAAAGTGGAGTGTGTGAACAGTGAAAAAGCAGGTCCAGTTCACTGTGGCAAGGATTGTTTTACCTGATGCAGCACACAGAAAATCTACCCTGTAAGTAAGATCCTGGAACAGATTTTCCCAAAACTTAGGGAGCTGATGTCCTCCATCTATTTCCTCTACAATACTTGGAAATGCATAGCACTGAAATTCTGTTAAAAATGAACAGAAAGGAATTATCAATAAAAATGTTTCTTTAAAGAAGATTTGAAAATGAATATACATCTTTTATCTGTCCTTTTGCATCAATTAAAAAAAAAAAAACAACACATGAGGAGCTGTCTGATTTCTCAGTTATTATCTTCCAAGGAATATTGGACTGGTCCAGACAAAAATGTAGAAGAAAAGTCAATAGAATTTTCTCAGCTATTGTGTCAAACCACCTTATAAATTAGTAAGAATACTTGAACAGATCTGGGACTACAGACATGGAAGCATTCTATTCCAGCAAGCAAGGATATAGAACACAGGTGGTATATTGTAAAAAAGTAAAACGCAGACAACTTTCTTGAAATTATCATCACATGGTATTTTAAAATTAACTTGTATACAAAACATTCTTGCAGGGGTAAAAAAAAAACAATGCAAGTATTGAAAGATTTATACACACTGGAATTCTCTTGAATAAGAAGAGCTATATCATTTCAACTTAGGCTAATAGTTTAAAAGAAAATTCTCTGTAATGCTTATGGGGAAGCATTTATTTCCATTTCTCTGTATTTAAGTTTGTCCTAATAACAATTCTTTGCTCCCATCTCCTCTCGTTCAACTAAATTATGTTGAAAATAAAAGAAAGGATGTTTCCCTACTTATATTTTTTATTCATACCCTACTTTTTTCCAGTAGAGGGGAGGAAAAGAGATGCAGGAGTACAGAGGAACACAGATAGCTCCTTTATTTTGTGTGGAACAGAGGATACTCTTGCCACTAGTACTCCTTGGTTTTACTTGAGGGCAGTCACAGCCAAAAGAAGCTCTGATCAGATGTCAAACCCCTAAAAGTGTCATCTCATCTGCTTCCAAAACTGCTTGTGTTAACACCACAAAAGCAGATACACAATTGTATTAAAGGCCAGTGTCCAGTCCTTCTCACTAGTATCCAAAGAATAAAGGTTTCCTTCCTCCTATCTTCACAGTAAGGCCAACCGCACACCCTGACGGGTCTCCATAGAAAATTCTGATTTTAGATGAAGAGAAAAACAAGCTGCCTTCCAGCCATGATATGTCATTAAAGGAAATCCAACTTGAATCAATTTTTAAAGTGTTTTCAGTAGTACCAACGTTCCTGGGGAATGTAAGAAGAAAAGGAGTTACAACTGAGCCCTGGTCTTCAAGTGCAAACATTCAATTTTTCTGTAAAAGTCTAATCAGTTTTAAAAGTCAATTCAATTGAATCATTGGGAAACATCCAATTAATGAGACAAAGTGATACAAAATGGTTTGAAAGTTAAAATTCGGTCACTGAATAATCTGCATATTAATGATAATATTTTTTATTTTCTGTTTGGAAGTTATCTCTAAAAGCATAATCAAAAGGTGGAATATGAATCACTCTGATATATGCATGAGAGAGAACTTCTCAGAAATACCAGTTCCTTAAGCCGTCCAGATCTCTGCATCTGCTCAACATCACGCTTCCATAGAATAGTGGAAATTCAGGAGAAACAGAGGAGTGAGGGCATTCCTTCACATAGACATTCTAGATTTAAATTCTAACAGTGTGAAAACGTTTTATAATTTTAATGTAGACATGACAACTTTTTTTTGGTCTATTCTTTTTTACGTCTCCATTTCCACCTCCATTTACTCCTGTATCCTTATTCTTCTTTGAAGCTTCTGATTTGTAATAATAAATGCAAAATATTGTTCTATAAGATTTCTATTTTCTAAAAGAAACAAACTGACACAACTATATGGACAAAACATGCAAATTTGCATAAACTCTGTACAGTGTTCCCCCTCAAGTATTTTCTACATGTTGTATAAAATGTAGATGTGAAACACAAGAAAGAAAATACAGTATATTTGTAACATATTACTAACTTACATTTAATAATACTTGAAGTATACATTAACTTTAAATTATCTCTTATACCTGTCAGAAAATAAAGACTACCTAGATGGTTTATGGGCATAAATTCTCCAGGGAGTGTCACAAATTCACTTGATATCCTTAAGTAATGAATTTTCCATTTGGATCTCTGATTTAGCTGAAAGATGTGTAAAATCACATGCAGACAAGCAGGCAGGAATGGAGAGTTCCCTACTGACTATTCATCTGAGCACCTTCTCCTTCATTTTTATTCTGGCAAATGTTTTGAAATATATTGTGCTGAAGAAAGAGACCCCCAGTTTCATACAGTCATATGCAAAACCTAGACACTGGAAGATTTCTGTGTGGAACAAAACTAACT
Organism: Pezoporus occidentalis; assembly: GCF_034315485.1. Taxonomy (NCBI): domain Eukaryota; kingdom Metazoa; phylum Chordata; class Aves; order Psittaciformes; family Psittacidae; genus Pezoporus; species Pezoporus occidentalis. Next base: position 2,077,159 of record NW_026916253.1, read on the forward strand.
TATTTTCTTCATCTGTGAGCACTGGCAGTTTAGCCACATAAACCTTTTTTTGAAGGTAAGTATCCCCAGATATTTCAATAGAGGTCTGTGTTCTTGGGAAACTGATATTTGGATTGTATTCCAACCTTTTTGGTTTTTAGTGTTAATAATTACAATCCTGGTACCAAGTCTGGTAGTTTGGTTAATGTCTTACAGAAATTATTTCTGTGAATTTTTTTTTAACTATTTCTGTGAATGTTAATAAAATTTTCCTTGCTTTTCTTTCCTTAAAGTTTTCCTGAAACATTTTCATTGCAGTTTCAATACACACAACTAGTATTTCATTTTACCATTTGCAAACTATGAATAACAATTATACTTGAAATATTTAATTTAATTTTGTAGCTTTAAATTGATTTTGTAGCTTACAATTAATTTTCTTCTATTTTAGTATTTCAGACATTTTTTTTTAATCCATTTTTGTTTAAATTCATAGTTCCTTTGTAAGATTTTTCATTTCAGATCTTGATTTGTTCTGCGTTTCTCTCCTGTGTCAATTCTAGCAGCTGACTTCTCTATTTTGTGTCGAATTATTGTCATATAATTCCACTTCTATCACACCATGCACTATGCATTCTTTCACTAGATGTGTGCGTATTGTTTCTGATTGGTTCAATGGGGTCAGCTGAAACTGGCTTTTTCTCATGACTGAGGTTTTGTGTTAGAAGTCCTGCCTAAAGCAATGGCCAAAAGACTGAATCTTTGGTGAAAGAAAGAAAACAGCAGTGATTTCTCGAGAAGATTCCCCAGCCTTACAAAGAGTGAGGTGGTCTTTTTTCTTTATCATGCTAGACATGTGCTAGCTGATGGCTTTATGGTTTCGTCAGCAATTATCCATTTCGTCTCATCCTCATGAAGCCTTCCCTCCCCCTCTCCAATCCTGATGTAAATAAAGGACATCACATAATAGATGTTGATTGAGGCAGAAAGAAAAATCCGTCCTTAATGTTGAGCTGCAAATTCAAGCTCTGTTGCTCCCACTGTGCTTGCAACCAGGCAGGTCACAGTGCCAGCAGTTCTCTAGGGAGCCATAAGGATGGTAGGGAAGGGAGAGGCGAGTCCTGCTTTTGCTGAATCTTGCCCATCTGAGAAGCTTTCACGTAAGTTTTGTAATACAGCTCCTATCAGATTTTATCTTACCTGAGAACATACAGATCTTCTGCACTAGATCCTGGGCACAGCAGAGAGTTTTGAGAACTGGAGTTGATAAAAGAATGAAAAGGGGAGGCTCAGTCCAGAGGAGGGCCACGAGGATTATACGGGGGCTCAAGCACCTCCTGTATGATGATAGGCTGAGAAAGTTGGGGCTGTTCAGCCTGGAGAAGAGAAGTCTGAGTGGAGACCTCAGAGCAGCCTTCCAGTATCTGAAGGGGGCCTATAGGGATGCTGGGGAGGGACTTTTCAGTAGGGACTGTAGTGATAGGACAAGGGTAACGGGTTCAAACTTAAACAGGGGAAGTTCAGGTTAGGCATAAGGAAGAAATTCTTTACTGTGAGGGAGGTGAGTCTCTGGAACAGATTTCCCAAGCAAGTTGTGAATGCTCCATCCCTGGCAGTGTCCAAGGCCAGGCTGGACAGAGTATCGGGCAGCATGGTCTAGTATGTGGTGTATCTGCCCATGGCGGGGGGGGGTTGAACTAGATTATCTTAAGGTCCTTTCCAACCCTAACTATTCTCTGATTCTATGATTTTACATATCATCTAGCTCCTCCTGCTCTTCTTGAGCCTTGACATAAGCAGGTAGTTATCTTACTTGAGCATTCTCAACATGTCCATGTTGATTTCAGTTCTGGGAAGTGCTCCTTACTAGTAGGAGCAAGACAGTGCTACAAAGCTCATATCTGAGCAAGATGAAGACAGAGAAATTCTCCTGAGCTCCAAATGCTCCAACTGCATTCAGTAACTAAAGCTTTTCATCTACTAAGGGGAACCAAGAAACTTAGAATCATAGAATCACAGGATGGTTTGTGTTTGAAAGGGCCTTAAATCTCATGTAGTTCCAAACCCCTGTCATGGGCAGGGACACCTTTCACTAGACCAGTCCTACCTGGCCTTGAACACTGCCAGGGATGGGGCAGCCACAGCTTCTCTGGGCAACCTGTGCCAGGGCCTCAGCACCCTTACAGGGTAGATTTTTTTCCTAATACCTAATCTAAACCTACCCTCCTTGCTGGGTTTAGAACCACTTTAAACTTCTTGACAGGCAGATGCCATAGATCTCTTTGACTTAGCGATCTATCTGTAGACAGATAGCCATATCCATGTATCTATCTGCCTCTATGTATTTATGAATTAGTTCTGTGTAGTGCTGTTTCATGAAACACTGTATTGTACTGTAAGGTTCTGCTTTCAGATGGTCCCTGCCTCTCTGATTCAGAGCCTGTTTTGAAGCTGATTTGATTTAAAGGTGTTCCCATTGTGGTTTATTTACACCAAATTTGCTATTTTGGCAGCCCTATGCCGAAAGAATCCAAATGAAAATTAATGTGAAACAAACACAGTTTGGAAGGGAACAGAATTTTGGAGGTTTTTTAATTTTATTTGCGTAGAAGCTGTACTTGTCTTATGATTTTGTTTACTGCAGGCTTGTCTCTAAAATGGGGATAATAATATTTGCTTCCTTCATAAAGTGATCTACCATATATGGACTGATAGGGTATTTAAGAGTTATGCATTTTTATTAATGAGGGGACAGACCTGTAAATATTTCAAACTTCTTACAAATTAATGTATCAGTAATAATACAAACTGTTAGGGCCTAAACCTGAAAGCAATTATGGACAAGTTACTGTATGATGTATTCTAGGTTACCCTGCTCTTGCAGGGGGGTTGGACTAGATGATCTTTTGAGGTCCCTTCCAACCCTTGGGATTCTGTGATGCTTTTAATGTATTAGTTTTTGAAGTTCAATACAAAATATCATAATGCATCAGATATTTCCTGTTTGCAATCAAGTAAAATACTCAGAAGAATCAGAAAATTTAAGAAAAAAAATAAAAAAAAGAAAGCCACAGCCTATTCTGACGAAAAAGTTCCTATTACATGGTTTTCTTGAAACTCAAATTATGGGTCAACTTGTAGCCAGTTTTATTTATGTGCGGTTATATGTCCTCAGCTTTACAGAAAGAATAAAGACTACTAATGAAACTATTAGAACACGACTGTATCTGAACAAAGATATTTTTAAAGCAATAAAATATTAAACAGATGCCAGTGTTTTCTTGGATACATAAATGGCCTGATATGGAAGACAATCAGATACTAGCTTTGAGCTGCGAATATTTGCAACAAAATGTGAAGTCATATAAATCTTACCTGGATTGCACTGTATTCGAAACTCAAAAGCAGAACAAGCCTGTTGAAAGAGCTGTTAAAGTTCAAACATATTTTCAGAAACTCAAGGTTGAATTTATGTAGGTTTATTTATTTATTTTAGTTCAAATTATGGAAAATCCAATTTTTGAGAGGTTTATAGTTTAAATCATAATCTTACGAAATTTCAGCAATTGTTTTAGAAACTAATTTACCTCCCAAGCTCAGCTTGAAGTGTTATAAGTTCTTTTTAAGGAAATCTGATAAAATAAAAGTAACACATTTTGCATATTTCTAGAGTAATCTTCAGGCTCTTTTGCCTGTGATTTTAGGGAGAGACTTAGCCACTGAGGAATTAGATATCAGCAGGCACGTACTCACAACTGGCTGCACCAAATAACAAATGCAGCTCACCTCACAAAGCTTCCAAATGACTCCACAACCAAGCAAATTTGCTCAGGCCCTCAGAGCAGACTGTCCTCTTCACATTGTGCCTCTGTGGCCTAACAGAGCCACAAGAAAGAAGAAAATGGGATTTGGTTAATAGTAGAGAACACTCTTCAGACTGTTTAACACAGGCTGTTCATCTGCACAATACCAAAGAAAGTTTCACACAACAGTTGACTTCCATCAGCTAGACTATACCAAGGTGCTAAATACCCACATATGTGCTTGAGGATCATGGTATGACCTCTTTTTTTCCCCCCTAGTGGTCCCTAAAATAGCTTGCCCCAGGATGTTTCAAAATGACTGTGTTCCTTTCTTTTTGAAAGCTCCACTAATAACCCCCCTGAGGATTTCTTCATCCCTCTAATTTGTGAATGGGGTAATATGGAAACTCCATGGATAGAGATTACTGAAAGGAAAAAGGTCTGTTTAGGATGCTGTGATTCCTTATCAAGTATGTAGCAGAAATTATTTTAGAGGACTATTTAATTCTGCACTTAGGTACCTGTTTCTCATTATCAGGCTCTCCAGTGCACAGATTAGTAGCAATTCTATTGTTCCAGAGTTTTGTCATTAACAACAATAGAGTTAGTCAATAACAACAACTTGTTTAAAAATAGCAGCATCAACTCGTTTGTCTTGTTATTATCATCCCTGTATAGCTTATTTCTCCACAAGACTCTGGGACAGTGCATAAGCTGCTTTCTTTTGGCCTTCTCTAAGTTCCTGTGTTTTTCAAAGCATGTTTAAAGATCAAGAGACAGACATATCTTCAGCAAATACTAGTAATGTAATTGCAATGCTGTTACAGTCCTCAATAGTAAAATATAACAGTCAGAAGGATCTGTATATTCACTAGTGTGTATTACCACACATTTCATTGAATTGTAACCCTGTTTTTCCTTGATGAAGATGCGTAGCTTTCACCTTCATATAAATCTGAGTGATTAATTTAGCATTCTGAGTTGGAATAAGTAGAGGAATTTCAGGCCAAACTCCAATCCAGCCTTTCAGCATCATCTTATCCCTTCTCACTCCAGACTCAGGCTCAGATATTCAATTTTATTATAAAAAGAGCTTAAAAAAAAAAACAGTGATATGAATGGTGGATAATGTGCATCTTCCCTAGATGCCACTAATTTGTTGTCTTTATCCTGCAATCTGACAACTATTAAATTCAGGTAGATGCTCTTGTTTGTGAATACAGAAGGTGGTTCAAAAGGCATTACTATGCAGCATAAAGACACTTTATTATTTCAACATACCATATCTAACTCTGCAGATTAACATAAATAATTATTGTAATACTGTACTACACTGGAATATGCTTAAAGCTAATTGAATACAAAATGAATACACTTTTTCTATTTCCTCATGAATTACAGTTAAGCCTTCTGTTTTGTGACAGAAACCTAGAATTAAAGCAGAAGAAACAATTAATGTTATAATTATGTGTTTCTAAACTTATATTCAAAAGCATTGGCAAATTATTGTCAGAATATTTGCATACAAGCTGAACAATTAAGTTGTCAGCTGATTCTATTTTTTCTTTTTTTTTTTTTTAACTGGTTAATTTTTTCATCCATTTTGTTATCAGAGCCAGACAGAACTTTCAACACTACTTCATTGCTTAATTTAAAATAGCATAAGTTGAGGTATATTAGCAAAACGAAGAAGAGAAATAAACTGGTATTTTTAGTATATTTGTTACTCTCAGGGTACCTGACATTTCTGGAACGTAAATTAATAGCATACATGGTAAAAGAATGGTAGACTTACTGTCAACTAAGAAATGCAGCAAAACCTTGGTTATTCAGTTACACTGGAGGTAGTATTTTGATCAGGCTGTTATGTTGTATTTTTTTCCCTATCATAGCAAACTAATAACTCTTGGTTTATTAGAAATGCCATTAAAAGTTTTCTTTTTTAAATACAAGAACACGTTTGACCTAAAAGGGTAAATACTTTGATTCTCATAAAGAGAGGGTGAATTTCCCAGTGTTAGAAAAAATTAATAGTACAGCTCATTTCACAAGAAGAACTGTCTGAAAACAGTATCCCAATTTCCTGCAGACACTGAGTGTCAAATTGAGATACATCACACATGAAAATTCAAGCCCGTTTCTCTTCTAGTTTTATTTCTGCTCTAGCCCTGACATTAGAAGATTTGATATCTGCAAAGGGAAAAAACATACTCCTAATTTAATTTGTGGAATCCATTGACAAACACAGTTTTTTCTTTTTTTTCTTTTTCTTCTTTTTTTTTTTTAACCTTGAATTAAGCAATAGAATCTTTGAAAAAGTTATATTTAGATTTTTTTTTAATTGACCCATTATTTTGCTTGTTTTCACTGCCAGAACCCCCTACTGCAAACAAGGATAAGGATGCTACCTGGACTACATTTGATGAATAGTTTTAATTAAAATATTCTGTACCATAAGTATTTTAATGTTACAGAAAAACTGAAGGTATGCAGTAATAAATTAAATTACAAATTTAAATTAATCGATAAATATGCTATAAAATTGACAGGATATTTTTAAGGTAGGGAATGAGACATGGATTGCTAATTATGACAATTAAATATTGTAAGCAAAAATAAATGACAATCAATATCCTAGAACCATTTTGTAAAAAGAAAAAAGGGAGGAAATATAATATCATTTAGATGTCTATAAAAGTGAAAAATTATTAGCAAGTTAGAGTCCTGATTTTCCTATTGTAATAAAATAATAAGCAGTAGAACATTATACTTTTCATCACTGCTAGCCATAAACACTCTACATATACTGTACTGGCACTATTCATTATGGGATTCTTCTATTTGGGTCTATTATGTTCAGGATAATAACATGTTTAATTTTTACTAATAAAATTTCCAGGGTCTGCTCTCTCAGAGTCTGATCTAGAGGCTGGTGAAGTTATTTGAAGCTTTTTCTTTGCATTTTATGAATTTTGGATCAGCCCCTACTCCGGAAAAAAAAAAGAAACAAACAAATATACAAAGGAAAACCATACAAAGAAACCCCTCACAAACTAGCAACAGCAACCAGTAAATGCAAGTTGTAGCAGTGTACTAGTTATGTACACACAAGCAGGGCCTCAGCTCCATGGACTTTTTTTCTGTATGAAAAAAAAACTGGGGTTTCACCTCATTAGAAGGATACTGGGTCCAAGCATTAGCTCATATGTCACACGACACTTACCTGAAATTCCTTCTTTTAATAATTACTTCTTCATCTTATAAGAACATTAAGGCTAGCCAAAAGGCACAGTGTTGCTTTGTCTGCAGTGCTGTGTTAGGGGGTAGGAAACATGTAAATCTCATAGAAACACGTTAAATTACTGTCTCAAAATGGTTTGCTTTTATAGTATTAATGTCACAGCAAAGATAGGAATTGACAGTCCATCTTCAGGACCATTTATCAAAATGCTAAAGTCAAAAAAAGTGAAGATAGGCCTTTTCCCTCCTCATGCAGTTTTGTGCTAACATTCATTATTATATTCATATTAAAAGCCTACCCCATGTCTTTCAATCACATATTTTCCTCCTAATTAAGGCATATTCACTTTTTTGCTAATTAGGTATTCTTTGTTGCACAATGTTTGCTCTAATCTTTTGGAATCTCTCTCAATATCCAGTCATTGCCTTCATTATTGGCTCCCCTAGAATCCAACCAAAGCATGTTATTTTTTCTGCTAATTATATCCTCATTTACAGATTGTTGCCTTCTCTGATTGGCTGTTTAAACCAGTTGCTATGACTTCATTAGCAATGTCTTCTGACCCTGTTATTTCTTGTGACAGGATTTGCTCCACTTGTCCTGTAGCACTGTATCCCAGGGTCACTCCTCTCCTGGGTAGGAATAGTGTCAAACACGAAAGGTTTAGGGCAGAGAAAATCACTGATGAAGTTGCTAATTACCACATGCAGCAATGGTACAAATTAATGCTTCTAGCAGTTTAGAAAAAAAAATGAGTGTTTTAAAGGTGTCATTAACAAGTTAGTTTCATTTATAAATGTGCTTGACAAAAAAAAAAAAGTCTTCATGTAGTGTGTTTTTGCTTTTACAATCTCCCCATCAAATAAGTGTTTTTAAATCATGTGGGATTTCTCATCATGTTATTTGGCACTAAAATTACTGTCTAAAGTATTCTTGAGCTAGATGATATTAGAAGGCAAGTTTCTAAACGGATTCTCCTATTTTAACTTGAATTTCAGAATCTCGTAGTGTATTATGATTTGGTACCTAACCTGCCCTGTAGAAATAGTGGCCTCCATTGAAAGAACAGGAATTAAATTTCCAGTCATTTTTTCAAAAATATTTTAAGTGGTCATACATGAACAGCATATGAAGGGAAAATTAATATGTACAAAACCACCATGCAGTACTAATACCACCTTTATATTAAGCTAGAGAATGGTATGAGATTTCAATTTTCATGGGGTGCAAATTGCATATTGTGCTTATTGTTTTCCCCACTTTTAGTCTCTTGCATATTTGAATAATCTCCTACCAAAAACAGAGATTCAAGCACACAGCAGAGTTTAACATAAGTTAGTTAATATGAAAAACGCTGTATCTAGTTGTTTGCAAAATTACTTTTGTTGATTAAAAGGCTCTTCAGAACTTCCGGATTGTGAAAGGGTTTTAAATTGTCTAATGCTGATTGTGATTGCTATGCAGAAAAAAGGCAATGTGAAGCAAACCATTATATCACTGAATCTTTGTTAAGCAGGCCTTGAAAGTGCTTGACAGCATAATTAATCTTGTGATATGAACAAAGAAACCAACTCAATAGTATTGAAGATGCTTATTAAAAATACTAAATACCTTTTTCCACTTAAAAACCTTTTGAAATACTGTGGAAAGTGCCATTACCCTTTTTGTTTTTGCAGTATTTTAGTCTAAAATTGATACAAGAGACACATAGCATGAGGAAAAGAATAAACTGGATGACAACAAAAATTAGTTTGAAAAACAATGCTCCCTGATTTGGGGTGTCAGCTAAGCAACCTTCAAGCATTACAAAAGACCCCTGCCCACACACACGTACACACACACAAGAGTCCATTTCTGCTAGCTTCAAAAGTTAGTTAAACTAATGACTGATTGTCAGTCATATTACATTTTAAAAGTAAATCTTAATAAATTCATTTGTATTTAAATGAATAAAATCAATTTTAATTGTTGTTTCTGCTTAATATGGTGACTATATTGTATGACACCATACCAGAGGAAATCATACACCTAAGATTCCCTGATAAAGTGGGATGTGCTTGTGCTGCAAGGTATTCCCAAATACACTGAGAACCCACAGAAAGGTATGGATTGTATACCACAACAGTGGCTGGGAGCAACTGTATCCACAGCTTGTAACGTATATGCTTGCAGAACCAGAGACAAGATTGAACTGAGCTTTGCAAGGAAAGCTACTTTCAGCAGAACATACAGTTTCCCTTGAAAATCATTAAAAATTTTTAACCATGGAAACTAATGTTTAAAAAAAAATCAGTTTTGATGCCCCTCCATTTGTTAAGAACTTGATACTGTAGCAAGTGTTAACATTATAAAAGGCCAATGTATAAGTTAAATTCTGGAAAGCATAATTCTTCAACTAAGATACAATCCTGCAAGACAGTTATAGCCAATTATAGCGCAGCAAACTTGATCCTTTTAAAGCCATCAAGGTAGAGGTAAGCAAAGTGACTGGCCCTGCAGGCTGTCTGTCTGGAGGTTGTTCCTTGTATATACCAGGAGGCAGATGAGGAGTCAGTCTGGGAGTATCATGGTTATATGGGAGATGGCATCTTTGGATTTGGTCTCCATGACCTCTTGACTGCATGAAACATATTGTTCTTGTCTTCTGTTAAAGTCAGCTGTTCCGTGTATTCAGGTAGGAGACTCCAGAGTGGGACAGAACGATACAATGACATAACCAAAAAGTGCTGTATGTTGGCTATGCCTGTCAATCTTTCTTTTTCTGACTCTTGAGCATGGAAGGTGCTTTCTCTGAGCTGCTGATTTTCACTGTGTTATAAAAAAAAAACGTGCTGCACAGCTCTGTATTATGCAGGAGCCTCCACACATAGACAAATAGCACTAACACTATTTCAGACAGTACAATCTTTGTAAAGAACATTGTGTTATGTTACATTAAAAGTACATATAGCACAGTACATCCCTGCCTTTGTTCAAGGGCTGCAGATGTTATTTTAAACATAACCTACCTGACCTGGTAGTCAGCAATCAGCAAAGCTTAGTGCATCAAACTCATGAGCAGAAGCATGTTCAATCACAGCCTTCTTTTAAGCATTCCAGATGTCAGCAGCTGACAGTCCTCCATGAAAATACAAAACCTATTGATGAAATATATGCTGAATTTGGAGATAAACACACCCTACTTTATCTTACCTTTAAGTTTTTTAATACTCTCCAAAGACATTAAAAGCATACTGTGTTTCATATTAATAACAGTGAATCAACTCTGGAGTTGATTGTCCTTGCTCAGGCAAGGCTTCCTGTGACATATGGCAATCTTGCCTGAGCACAGACAGCGTAGGAGGCTGTGATGGCAATCGTTACTGCAATTAGCAAACCACACCACCATATTCATATTTTACTTTATAGTTCCGATACTAAACACTGGACCTTTCGTTGAATCCTCTACGTACAGAACTTCCATTAATTAAAATCAAACAGCAACAAAAATATAAAAAATCAATGGTAGAATATGACTCATGTTATTTAATTAATGGGTAATTCCTCGCACCAATATGCTGAGAAAGCTTGAACTTAACCTTTAGGATTAAAAAATTCACCATGTGAGAAAATTTGCTTTTTTCCTAATCACTTTTCTCCCTAACAAATTTTAAAAACACATGTAAAATCTGTTAGGAAAGTGTTTAAGTACGTACAACCCCTAAGAGTGTAAGTAAGCTCCTATTGCTGTCCATACCAACTTAGATGAACACAAAACACCTAATGGTATATACATCAGTGTTGGAATATACAGGACACTATTTTCGCTGTAGTTCCTTCAGGTGGTGACTACAACAGCCCACCGGATACACCTTCCTTATCTTTCTGTCTTTTCTCAGTCATTCATTTGAAAGTTACCACACAGGTATCATTTGTTGAGCAATGTTAAGTGTGAAAGCACATGGAGACAAAGTCTGTATTTCATGATAACTCAGCAATATGGATTTTGGCCTCTAAGGGTACATTCATTCAAACAAGAGAATTGCAGTAAGAAAACCCATGAGCAAAATCTTGCAACCTTACAGAAGGAGATGTTCATTCAGGGTTGAGCACTTTATTTCAAGTTTAATAAATTTCATTTTCAAAGAATTGCCAACTCAAACAAATTTGTCACTAATCTTCAAATCGGAAATACTTTTTTTTTCTGCTCACAATGCCAGGAGAAGGCACTTGGTTCTTCACTATCAGTTAAAAGGGGTTTGCTTTTAGCTACTGCATTTTTCCTCAGTTTTAATAGTTACTTCCTCCCTGTTCTTGCTGGAAACTGAAAAGCATTGGATGGACAACCCAGAGGCAGGATTCCTTATCAAGATAGGAGGGGCAGAGAGGAACAATGGCCTCTGATATTGTCTATGTTTTTTCCACAGATACAAGCTGATGCTACACAAGCACCCTCTGTTTCTCAGAAACTTTGAAACAGAACATGACCAGAGCAGCTTGTGTTTATATTTCTTGTCTTGAAGTATTTTGTACCAAATAATAGCTCTAAGAGGGTCAATGGATGTATTAAATCTGAACAGACCTGATACATTCCAGATGCCCCCATCCCAGTCAGGCAGGCTATGTCTATGACAAGCCTGTGCCCAGTCTGAGCTGGCTGTTATAAACAAAGGCGACTGTACAAAAATAGTATCTAGATATGCATTTTTATTACCCAGTAAACTGGGCTCTTTTTATGTATTTTGACTAATATGTGCTGGGTTATATGTAAATGTTTCCTGCTGGGTTTTGTTGGTTTTATTTTATTTTTTTAATTTCTCCTAACAGGACAGGCAGTCCTTGGAATGGCCTTAAATGAGGCACACTCTCACTGCAGCCAATGAGGTTTGTTTATATTTGACATGTAGAAGATTTTACATTTAGGCCAAGTATTTCTGTGTTTTACGCTACCTTTCTAAAAGTCCTTAGCTCCATCATTCCCTTTCTCTTTGACAGCTGAAGAGAAAGGCCACCTAACCGTTCCCTGTTCCTTACAAAGAGGGGCATCAGTGCATCTCTGAGTGAGCCAACAGTTTTTCATAAAAGAAAGAACACTTTTCAGTTACAGTCCTTTTACACATAAATAAGGACAGTCAACCAGCAAGAGTAACTGCAGAACCAGAGGAGTCACAGGATGGTGGAAGAACAGAAAGCATCAGTAAATCTTCCTCTGATCAAGCCTTGACATGTGACAAGTATGCAGAGAAATAGTGTACCTCATCTTGTGCTTCATGATTACCCTTCTTGGATCAAAAGCTGCAGCTGTAGCACCACAAGCAGAGGAAGTTTTGATCAGAATGGCCAGGCAGAGTATTAATTCATGATGTATGGCTGGATCTTGTAATGCAAACACTTTTCCAGTAACGGCATATTCCAGCCTGTATGACTAGAGCAGTGGCTGTTAGGGTAATGCTAGCTGGAAGCTGTACACAGGAGGAAAGAATGACAGCAAAGATGGGGAGAAATTGCTTAAAGAAACAAAGTGCAGAGGTATGAAAGGGCTAAGGGAAGAGGAATTTAGTATTGAATGGCTGGTTAAAACAGCAGAGGGGTTTTGTAGTCATAGTTCTGGAGGATCAGAAGTATCAGGAATCCAAATCAGGGATCGGACTTATGAACACAAAAAATGATGGAAAATAGTATATGGAAAATTGAGACCATTAAGAACAGAAACATAAACATAGGAAGAAATTTGATAGAGCATTGTAAGAGAAGCAGAGGTAAAGTGAGAAGCAAGAAATTAGTAATTCTGAAGATGAAAGCTGGATGAAATTACAGTGTGTTACTTGCCCAACCTTCCCTTCCTCCCTAATCACTCTTGGATTCATTGCCCTATGTGACACAGGATAATTAGAGATAATTATATCCCTACAGATTTCATGAAAATTAGCAGTATAGAGAAAGACCTATATAACATCTCTAGCATATGTAGGAAAGGCAGACACAATACTACCTTCCATTTAACAGAAGACAGGTGGCCAATCAGCACATGTGCATCTCCCATCTACTCACAGAATTGCCATCTCTTGCCCAGTCACAGTGTGGCTAACAGAGAAGATAAAGGATACATGCCTGGGAGACTGTTGCTCATGAAAACATCATGATCTGTTTAAATCTGAAGACTTTTAAGTAAATTATGAGTTGAGAGCTCTACCTCACATGCAAACAAAAATGAGGTAGAGATCTTTCGTCTGCCCACTAGAATTCTAATTGTTCAGTGATCAGCTTTTTAGTTTACTACTGTAGACTAGAGATTATTGAAGGGAGTTTACTCTTAAAATGAGAATGAGACAACATAGTCTTAATGATTCATGTGCTTCCAATTTTTGACAGAGTATAAAGTTTTCATGAAAGTTCAAAGTTACAGTTTTAGAATTCAAAATAATAACGTGAAGTCTTACTTAGAAGTTAAATAATTGATCAAATAGTTACAAAACCTGACTAATGCCTCAACATTCTTAACTTTCTCCCTATGCAATAAACAAAGTCTCACCATTGTCTAAAAATTTCTCCTCATGAAAACAAATCTAAACCATCTTAAAGAAGCAGTTTTACATAAGAATAAGCTAAGATAAAAAGCCCATGATTAACAGTACAAAACAATGTGAAAAAATAGGAGACATTTTGGATACACAAAAAACAGTATATGGCATTTCTAGTGACAATGTGTGTAAAGTTTGTGTATTATCAGAAATAAAAGGAATTAAGAGATTTTTTGAGATCACTACTATGTGTAACAGTATCACACAGTATCACAGTATGCTAGAGATTGGAAGGGACCTCGAAAGATCATCTAGTCCAATGCCCCTGCCGTAGCAGGAACACCTAGATAATGTTACATAGGAATGTGTCCAGGCGGGTTTTGAATGTCTCCAGGGAAGGAGACTCCACAACCTCCCTGGGCAGCCTGTTCCAGTGTTCCGTCACCCTCACTGAGAAGAAGTTTCTTCTCAAGTTTAAGTGGAACCTCTTGTGTTCCAGTTTGCACCCATTACCCCTTGTCCTATCATTGTTTGCCACTGAGTAGAGCCTGCCTCCATCCTCGTGACACTCCCCCTTTATATATTTATATACACTTATAAGGTCACCCCTCAGTCTCCTCTTCTCCAAACTATAGAGACCCAGCTCCCTCAGTCTTTCCTCATAAGGGAGATGCTCCACTCCCTTAATCATCTATGTTGCCCTTCGCTGGACTCTCTCCAGCAGCTCCCTGTCCTTCTTGAACTGAGGGGCCCAGAACTGGACACAATATTCCAGATGGGGTCTCACCAGGGAAGAGTAGAGGGGAAGGAGGACCTCTCTCAACCTACTAACCACCCCCCTTCTAATACTATTCTATTTACATAGATGATTCTATTTACATTGGAATATATTTAAGACACCATTATAACAATATCTTGAACTTTTCACTAAAAGATCTGCTGGTACATTTTGTCCACACCCAGATAACCATAGGTCAAGTAGGATCTGAAAGCAAGTTGAGAAATTCCCAGGGATTGTCTCTTCATGTTTATTAAGACAGTCAATAAAGAAGACAGACAACCCTGCAGGGGGGCAAGAAACACAGACTTAACTGTGATGTGCTGTTTCATGCACAGACATACTGTGTTCCAAGTTACTGTAAGTAAAATGAACAGTATGGAATGTGAATTGCAGATGGATCACTTGCTGAGCAAAGCTTCTTGGCATTCACATACATAGGTGGGAGCCATTCACCGTGGTTCAGATGTAAATGAGGAAATTAATGGGAAAAAATATTTGGTACATCCATAATGCAAATTCAGACATCATCTAGTTTTTCTGGACAGCTCAATTTTTAATAATGTAAATTAGTGAGGCATACAGTGATAAACTTAGAAGATAGTTATCCAAATTCATAGTTATTTTAAAAGGAAGGGCTCATCAGAAATCAGTATTACAACAGAGAGGCTTAAAGTTTTAGCTGGTTGGTCAACAGTTCAGGAGAAAATAAGTTGACATCAGAGCTGCCGATAGATCTCAGATGTTAACAGAAGAGGTGGTCTTCCCAGGTAACTCTCTGCACTCTCTTATTTGAAATACATCTCCACTGGTAGAGCAACAGATTGAGTTTGATGGATATTCTTGTTGCATTCTGAGGTGTGAAGAAAAGGCCTGAACTGTGCATATGCTACAGAAGACAGTTTTCGCTATTACTTCTGGTGGTTCATTGTAGCTGTTACTGCTTTGTTCACAACCTTTGCACTCCATGATGTCTCTTGAAAATACAGCATTTTTTTCACTGGTTGCCTTCAATTAAAGCAGCATTTCTGCTGTAGAATATAATCCGTAAAATGGCATTTGACTCAGTTTTTCTGACTCCTGATCAAATGTGTTAATTTTACGTATGTAAATGTGCATGCTACACAGGCACAACCTGATAGTCAGTCCGGTTCTTTTCTTCGATGACAATGCCCTTAACTAATTCCTGCATTGTTTCAACATAACTGCTTATAGATAGCTGTGTAGAAGATACAAAGAATGGATACAATCCATCTAGCCTTACCTGAATTGTTTTGTATCTGCACTTAAACTTTAAAATTTATTTTTTAAATAAACCAAGCAATTAGTTATGCATGAATGCATACATCTAAAGGAAGATTCTGCTTAAACAGTACTTGTATGACAGGTTTTAAAAAGTTAAATTTCACTTTAAATTCAGGAAGAATTATGGAGTTTGTGAGAATGTTGTTCATAAATGACACAAGGATTTTTTTTCTTTTTTTTTTTTTCCAAACTTGATTTTTATAAACAATTAAAACACTGCAATACCCCATCATACTGTGAACAGGAATGGCTGCCAACAGCCTTTGGTAGAGAGAATCTGAAAGCAATTTAAGCAGAAAGGATGAATAAAAGCTTGAATAAAAGCTTGATGCAGTCACATCTGTACCAAAGGCAGATTTGATCTTAAGTCCTCTACAACATCTTCCTTTTCTTTCTGAGTTTTTTCCCTGAGCTAATAGCATTTCTGAAGAAAATACCATCTAACCAAGACTGATACTTATCCTCACATTAATCAGTTGTCAAGAGATCATCCCACTTGGACGGCATGATAAATACATCTTAGTATGAACAAAATTCAGTAGGAGTTGGAAAGGACAGCCTGTACATTTCTGATGTGCTTTCCAACATGAGCACTGAGAGTCTTTACAGAACTGTTCAAGACAGGCAGTACTAGAATTCCTCAAAACCTAAACATACTGACCTTTTAGAATAAACCATGTTTTCTAGAGCTGGTGTAGGGGTCTGATGATCTCAAAAGAACTGGAATAGCAAGTCTATTTTAACTTCTATTTTAACTTTAACTTATAGCCTCATAAAAGAAATTCTGTAGGAACAAAGAATATTTATTCCATTGAAAAGGAATTCATGGCAGAAATATTTCTTTTTAAAGTCTGAAAAATAGGGAGAGCATAGTATATACTACAGATACCTAGTACTTACCTAGTAAACTGTGATATAATTTCTTATTTTTTCTCTCATACACATGGCTTTTGGAGAGTCTTTCTAAAGTCCCATCACCACATGGCTTTTGGAGAAATTGAGATACATACTTTGTAAGCTTGAATATAGACTTGGTTATTTTGGCATCCATGTACTCCAACTGATACTGAATCTCTTTAGCTCCTAGATCAGTAATTTTTCATATGCATTTTTGTGTCTCTTCTACAATTTCTTTTAGAGGTGAGCAAGACAAAACCATCTGCCTGGAATATTGCTCAACATATACTGTGATTACAATCGTTCGGTTAAGCACAGGTCCATATATCTACCATACGATGCCCTTCCGGATGTTCTCGTACCACTTTCCCATACAGCAATTAAAGCAGCTTTAGAAATAGCTTGTCACATATTTATCTTTGGTGGATCACATTCTAATAAAGGTCAGCAGTAGCCATGAATTTTATGCGCACTGTATGAAACAGTAATATCAGTCCATATATGCTGGCTAAAACACTTTTACTCGAAGTCTGAACAGATGGCTGATTCACAGTGTATATAGACTCTTCATGGCCAACATTTTAAGCATAGTGACTTACTACTAATAAGACACTGGCACTGCCTTAGAAGAACATGATGTTCTTTCATATTTCAAAACAACATTTTCACTCTGAAAAATACCAGTAAACAGTTTCTGAGATGTCCAAAAACAGTATCAGCTAATCCAGAGGATCCAGCAACAGCAGTATAGAATACTTTTTGTTGTCATTCCCATAAGGCTTTTAATTACCCTGTTTGTTTTTTTTTTTCAATTAAGAATAGCAATTCCTATTGAACTGCTATTGTAGTACTGAAATCCAAGGTATTCAGCTTTATTCTTTTGCTCTGAGAAAACAAATGACTTCATATTTCTATTCTGAACTAATGTTTCAAGAAGCTATGGATGGATTAATGCTTTCATGGCTATGCTACCAATCCCCGGCACTTCAATTTGCAATGTAATACTAACCAAACCCAGCAGTTGCCATGATTTTTCTTAGCTGATCTAAGAATGAGGTACATTCCTAAGGAGTTTTTTAAATATCAACTACTATTATTGTGCCATGTTAGATAGTATTTTAGAACAGGATTCATCTGCCCAAATATAGATAGATGAAGCTATCTGCACCTGAGCTACTTGTGAGGGCTCCCTTTATAGTCAGTGGAGAGAAACAGGCACTTTTAGAGTGCAATTGATCTTCTCTTAAGATTGACAGCTACACTGTAGACATCTAAAGTTGGATGAGATTAATAGTGTCCCCAACATTTGTTAAATTATGCAAGATCCTATATAAATAGAAGACAAAGTCTCTTCCCTAAAGAGCTTTCATCTTCAGTCAATACATTTCCAGAACTGAGCATCTAAATTGCCTGTCTTTGTCAAGTGACTCTCTTTGATGTTACTCCATAACGTGCTCTCTGGTTTTCCTGGACAACACACAGCACTCACTTGAGAAAGCAGTACATTCAGGACAGGGAGCTGAAGAGCTACCAAGAGAATCTCTCAGAGCTGTTTTTCCAGAATTATGATAGGCAACTTTTTGAAAAGTTTTTATTTATCTTCTTAGAAGTGAGTTGTATTTTGTCAATTTTTAGTGACAATCTGGCAAGGCAAGTACTTCAAAGTAGAATGAAAAATAATGTTTGCCTGCAAGAGTCTACTCTTCCCAGATACACTGATTCCTCTGTGAGAGAGCAAAGCGAATTAGTGGCTTCTCCTCTCCGCTTCTCTGTAGCCTGCATGCATGTACATAAGCACAGCTATATAAGGGAACCAAAAACATTACCTGTGCCATTTTCCAAACTTTGGATAGGTAGGAATCCATGGGCAATACAGGCTGATGTCAAATTAAAGATGAATATCATCACACTCTTACTTTTGTTAACAGAATTATAACTCAAAGGGAGGACACAATTTGACTCTTCTAAGGCAAGAGGCTTGTTTTAGAAAAGTAAAAAAACAGTATCCACACTTACATGGAGCACACAAACACAACACTGGAAAAATAAGTCTTTTGGTTCTTTGCTTTTCTGTAATAAAATTAAAAGCAAACTGTAAAATTTTGCCTGCCTAATCTTAAACGATCAAGTGGATTGAGTCTTTGGCTTAGAAAGAATTCACTTTAGTATGCAACTACTCTATGATTTCTAGTACACCATTCCCATCATAATAGGAGATACTCAAACCAACACAAAACACAAGCTATCTTTTGATGAACCACCACAAATGGTTTCATGACAGCCAACATTTTTTCCTTCTTGTACTACACCCTTGCTCACTTCAGTAAACCTAAGCACAAATGACTTTAGAAGTCTCCTTGCTGTGTGGAGAAGTACTTGGGGATGTTGGTTGATAAGAAAATGAACATGAGCTGGCAGTGTGTGCTGACAGCCCAGAAACCCAACTGCATCCTGGGCTGCATCCAAAGGAGCATGACCAGCAGGTTGAAGGAGGTGATCCTGCCCCTCTACTCTGCTCTTGTGAGACCTAACCTGGAGTATTGTGTGCAGTTCTCACTGGTGGTGGTGTCCTCAACATAAAAAGGACATGGAACTGTTGGAACAAGTCCAGTGGAGGGCCACAAGGGTGATCAGAGTGCTCAAACACTTCCTGTATGAAGACAGGCTGAGAAAGTTGGGGCTGTTGAGCCTGGAGAAGAGAAGACTGAGTGGAGACCTCATAGCAGCCTTCCAGTATCTGAAGGGAGCCTGTAGGGGTGCTGGGGAGGGACTCTTCATTAGGTACTGTAGTGATAGGACAAGGAGTAAACGCTTCAGACCTAAAAAGGGAAAGTTTATGTTATATAAAAGGAAGAAGTTCTTTACTGCAAGGATGGTGAGGCACTGGAATGGGTTGCTCAAGCAAGCTGTGAATGCTCCATCCCTGGCGATGTTCAAGGCTGGGTTGGACAAAGCCTTGGGTGACCTGGTTTAGTGTGAGGTGTCTGCCCATTGCAGGGGGTTGGAACTTGATCTTAAGACCCTTTCCAATCCTACCTATTCTATGATTCTATGATTTTTTTTCATAAAAACATTATGAATTCCAAAATTTTTAATTTTGCATTCTGTAACTTAATCTGCTAAATGTTGAATGCAACCCATTAATGTTTTGTCAATGACAGTGGCAAAAGACATTGTTTGTTACACAAAAACTTCCTTTCTGATAGGTTTCTGAATCAGACTGGCAGTTTCCAAATGAGTTATCTACAGCAGATTGAGGTCTAACATGTGGGGGAAAGAAATAAAAAAATAACTTGCTTACAGATGAACATATCAGGTTTGTCAAATCAAACCGAACACGTATAACTTGATGAGCTAGACCCTAGGAAAGGTTGAAAGTAGATTATTCTACTAAATATGAGATATCATAACTAAAATATATAACTTGATAATTAAAGTATCCATTGTAACAATAGCAGAGTAATGTGTGTATTAATACTGGTCAGGTAAATGAGTTAAACCAAAGCCCCAGGATTTTTAATGATTTTTTTCCTATATCTTACATTCTGTCACTGCATAGTTAGTCTAAAGAGAACATTCTTTCTCAGTGCATATAATCTCTTTAGTGCATACTTAACTATTCAAATTTAGCTAACATACTATTTTTACTAAAATATAAAGCAAAACAAGATCTCAGTCACAGCCATGAAATCTTTTTTAATGCATTCCTTGTGCTAGTTCTGAATATTAATAAAAATTAATAATTAATTTTGCCTTTGGCATTGCAAGATATACTAGTTTTAATTAGTGTACTGTACTCCTATACAATTAAAAAATAATTGATGTCCACACTTATTGGCGGTCTCTGTGATCTCTTTTCCTGTTGTTGTCAACAAATGCCTCAAAAAACAAGTTCAAGAATGTTTTGCTGTCCACTTGATTTACACACCAAAAGTAACAGACAAATCTTTTATGATGAAACAGAACAGTTTTCTGTTTAAATTATACACAAGTATATTAAATAGAAAGAGAAAATTAAAAGCTGATGGCTCGAAGAAATAGTGAAAAGACCATCAGAATATTTAGTCTATCAGCAAATTTTCCTGGAATGTATCAATGGGTTACAGAGTATTTCAACTTAAATGCAGTGGCCATCTTGTATTTGTTACATCAATTCTATTGGGTATTTAATACTGATGTCCCCCTTGATCAGTTTCAGTTATTAAAATTCAGCATATCATGTTACTGTTTTCCTACACCATATTAATTGTTCCATGAACTTCTTCATTATATAACGCTAAAGTCTCTCTTTTTCACTCTGAAAGAATGAATCAAAGAATTGAAGTATAAATTCCCATGGGGAAAAAGCCTAACTTGCCTTCAATGCATTTGCATCAGGAATCCTGAATAAATATAAGTGGGTGGGGTTTTTTTATTACGGCCACTGAAACAAAGACATTGAATCCCAGACATAAATTCTGCAACACAGTTATGAAACAGGACAAAAAATTCATATGGCAAAGAACAATCAAAACTGACTATTCCTTATCTAATCCAGAAGTTCATGCTGGTAACTTGAATCTTGGTCAGAAAATGCATCCAGAAGAGACATTTTGGGGTATGACAAAAAGCTAACTAAAAATTGCTGAGCCTATTTTTTTCAGTATCACAGTACTACACACCTCAGCGTTAGTACAGGCCAACAGCTGGAAAACAAATAAACAAAAGAGCAAAAAGGATTTAGACAACACAGGAATAAAACTGCCTTTTGGGGTTCTTTTTCTTCTAATCCCCATGCTTGTAGAGTAGTGAACATGAAAAATCAGCATATCAAGTATTTATTTAATTAATGCTTTTATCATGATTAATGATCCCAATAGTAATTTCAACTAAAATTGGATAGTAATCCAAGAAACATATTTAAATAAATATCTCTGAAGAACTGAGACTACTACAAAGTACAATCCTATTTCTGAGGTTTTTTCGAAGTTATTTCTCAACTTTTCTGGCACTACACGCAGGAGCCAATGGCTTGCCTCAGTGAAAGAAATGCAGTTAGTTTCCTTTTATGCTTGATGGAAAGCATAAAAACGCTTTCAGTCCAAAGCAGAAAAATTACCCTGAAGCCTGAACTGCCATCTCAGCTTCCACTGTGAAGGGATTCACCTCAGCCTCCTTCTGGTTCTCACAGCTCACACCTCCACCACCCAGTTGTGAGACCTGGTAGTTAGGCACTTCACACTGTATGGGAGAACTCCAACACTCTTCAGTTAACCCACCTAACCATGGTCTTTAATAGAAGGCTTTGGTTGCCTAACATGGCAAGATAAAACTCAATTAAAGTCCCATGTTCTCATTAAATGCAGCCAAGAGGCCTCAAAAACCCCATGGCCACAGGTACACCACCATGTAATGGATTGGCCACCAGCACCCCTGCCTGCAGTCTGATAACTGCTGCAAACAGTGTTGATTTGAATGCTGTTTCATTATGTGGATTTGCACTAAAATAGAGCAAATGGAGGATATTGCTTCCAAAATTCATAGAAACACAGATTGGTTTGGGCTGGGTTGATTGGGTTGGACCTTAAAGATCATCTAGTTCCATTCACCCTGACACAGGCAGGGACACCTTTTACTAGACCAGGTTGCTCAAAGCCTCATCCAGCCTGGCCTTGAACACTTCTGAGCTAAATGCCCAGGGTCTGGAGTCCCAACATGCAGCTTAGTAATTCTGGCATTCCTACTATAGCCACAGGCCACTGCAGAGCAAGTTTATCAAGTAACAATTAAATGGCATGACTGAAAGAGAGATCATTCCTTCCCTTGCACTTCCAAAATTCATAAGAAATTTCAACTAAAAAGTAATAAAGAAATGGGGACAAGAGTCACTAATTCACATACAACCAGATTTCTGGTAGTTAAAATCTTATTTTATCCATCTATAAAGTGGTAAACTGCAGACACTTGAATTCCACTTGGGTAATTTCAGTCTATGCACACTTTTAAAAAAGCTTTCAGCAACTTTAAATATCAGGTTTCTTAAGTTCTGCTTCTTCAGTTCAGTGTCATGGTTACAACTAGTACAATTCTGAACAACAAGCCCATATACATTTACACTTGAGCACTGCCAATAAACTTCCCTTTTAACCTTCCTTGTTATCCTCAGTTCAGGGCAGACAATGTAATAAATGCAATGGAAAGACAACTACTGCATAAAGTATCAGTACCCCAGCCAGGGCTCCATGGGTCTACTTCTAGAAGTTTAGAATATAACTTCCCTCTCTCCTCCCTTAATATATATTTCTTTCCAACCCTCCCATAGAAGCAGTCCTGAACAGGATGCTTTTCCCTTTTTATTTATGTGAATTTTCATGACATGTCATGCACCATATTCATAGCAATCACTGACAGATAGTTAAAGTTTCTAACAGGCTATAGGGGAAACCATTTTCCACCAACTGTTCTCTCACATGCCAGGATAAAATATCTCTTGTGGACTAAATCTCTTCCCACTTGCATCCTGCCAAAAAGTGTGGGTTTTGTTTTTTAAATGAGGCTTGAATGAAATTCCATTAGCTATTCCTGAGCTAAGGCAGGATAACTATCCCAGCATTAAAAAAAATCTAACCACAGATAATTGAACTTGTCTCAAACATGAGTTGTTTTCTGGAAATGTGACATGGGAATAGACTTTAGTACAATGACAAAGTTATTTATTTTGTACAATCTTCGTTGAATCAAAACCAACTAAAGACCACTTGAAACTGTAAGGTATCTCATTGTCTTTTTAGAAAAGTATTTTTAGATCAGCAGGGATGCTTTAACCATAGATGTCTTCTTCATGGATGGATGAATATATTCATTCACTCACATGGTTTATAATCTATGTATGTGGAAAGCCATCAGAACTCAGAAGTTATACCAGAATTGCTATCATCACTTTTTAATTTGTGAGATTTTTCAGCATAATACAAGAAACAAAAGTGTTTTTTAAAAAGTAAAAAGCAACATGGTTTTATTCACATTATATTTTAGTGATGTTTTATACTGTTACTTTTGGGTTTGAATGTTACATCAATGCAAGCACTGAGCAGTGAGAGATTTTATATTTAATTTGCTGTAGATAATGAATGTAAATAGGCTATATATGTTTTCACTCAGGCATGCTAAGAATTACAACACGCAGAAAATTTAGGTTTTTAACACTCAACTGAATTGAGTTTGAACAACTGAGTGAAAATGAAGAATTTTCGCCAGGCCGCAGGAAATAAAAACTTTGTTGGTGCTTCTACTTGATTCATTGAAAGGTATTCTCAGGATTCTAGTCTTCACAAACCCTTGAAGATCATGACACATGGATTCCTGTATGGATCACCTTAATTCTTTACAGTATATTTGCTGCAGATACTGCACTTGGAGTTGGAAAAAACAGGGGCTGTCAGTTTCCACCACATCTATGCTTACCACTGCAAATGACTCTAGGAAGAGCAGAAAATACATGGCTAGCCATCATGCTACCCAAAGTCTGCTCTGATCCCCTCTTTTCATTTCTTCTTGGAAAGAAAACTGGATTTTCTCCAAGGCTAGACAGGTGGCAGGGAAATATTTTTTGGTTAATTACCTCAGAATGCTGGGAAAGGTGTGCTGCTACCTCATGTCTGCATTGCGCTGCCTCACACTGGTAATTAAGCTGATCAGTACTGGTACATCTACCCACCAATCAAAGCTGGATATAAGGGATATTTTGAGGAGACAAAGCATTAAACAGTGGTGAATTAAGAGTTTGGATAATCAAGATGGCACATGATCTACTTGAAAAATATGGCCAATCCTTCCAAAAGAGGGACAGCTGGCATGCTGAAAGTCAATCTTAACTACAAGAAATGTATTTCTTGCTTTAAGAGTCACAGTTGGGGCCTCTGTGCAGGCTTGTAGCTAATGAGTTGATAATGTCTCCTTCAGGAGAAGGGAAAAAGGCCACTACTCAAATTCTCCTTGATTCCTCTTCATTTGGGCTCCTGGCAAATCAAGCTTGGCTCTAATATTTTTATAATGACCAGTCTTCCCAATGGTGGACTCAGTGACAAACACACTTAACCCAGCCTTAAATTAAACACAGATTTGTAAGTGAAAAATTGGAGACTACACATAAATGGTTCAACTGAAATTAGGGAAACTATGTGCCTTTACACAGCATGCGCGTTTTCAGCATTGCAGATGTTTTACTGTTTCTGAATACTGGACTAACCCTTTGTATTGTGACATCCTTGAACACATCCAAATTTAAACACTATTATTTTAATGCACTGTTTTCTGTAGGGAATACCACAGCAAAGCCGATTTTGTATCATTAACAACAGAAAAATTTTCTGTGATCAGTGTTTCAAAAAAAACCAAAACCAAACTGAAAGCAGCCTCATGTATTTCTGTAAAGATAAGAGATGTTCTCTGTATTTCTTAGAGTGAATAATGTGCTAACCTGCTGAACCCAGACAAATGTGAAAACAAGCACAAAGATGCAAAGTTGGTGATTGGCTTAATATTTTCCAGAAGCAGAATAATTTGGCTGAAGCATGAATATGTGCGTGACACTTAATGCTTGTTCTACCTGCAGTGCACTGCCAGTATATGTGGAAGCACGTAGGCACATGAAGGTAGCCAACTTAGTGTTCAGGCTTTAGTGGACCAGTTACATATTTCCAGTCATTTTTGCTATAGTCTCCATACATAAAATGCATCAATTACTTGGTCAAATTAAGCACACAGTTAAGCATGCATGTTTTGTAAAAACTTTCCCTTAACATCACCTAACCTGACAATGCCTGGACTTACACATAACTTACTATGCCAGAAATTTCTAGAAGCAAGCTACTTCAGCTTACAGGGCCTAAACTACAAACTCCAGCAGAG
This sequence comes from Pezoporus occidentalis, assembly GCF_034315485.1. NCBI lineage: Eukaryota > Metazoa > Chordata > Aves > Psittaciformes > Psittacidae > Pezoporus > Pezoporus occidentalis. Next base: position 2,102,551 of record NW_026916253.1, read on the forward strand.
CTTAAGAGTTGTAATCAGTATTAACTGCAGTATTCATAGGAATTTTTTAAACATAAATCAAATTAATAGATTGCACAATTTCTAAACTATTACCCCCAACAAACTCTACTCCAGATAAATAATTGCTTACACTGCTTTTTAAAGACAAATTCATGCCAAGGCTGAGCTAGCAACCAGTCTTAGTCCTAAAAAAAAATTAGTAAATTCAGCAATTGCTGAATTTAACTGCTGTTTAATATAAAAATGCTGCAAAAGTAATATAATTGTTAAGATGGCAAATTGAGACCGGAGTCCAATTCTGGTGTGCAAAGGTGATACAACTTGAAATGCTGCTAGACCAGTCTTCTAATAAAAATTAATAATACAATCAAATAAATTATATGAGGTCATTAAAACCCTTTTAAAGTAATTCATCAAATAGAAAACAGATCTTTTGATTTTGGGGGGAAATATGAAGACTCCAAACATCCCTCTGCAATCTCTTTCATCATTTCAGTAATTTTCAACATAAGTCCATCCTCTTCTGAATCCACGGTATGCTGCCTCCTGCTCCTCCCCCACTTCTCCTCTAGTACTGTTCAGAGAGAACTTCAAGATGTGGGCTAATGGAGCTGGCATGGGTTGGAGTTTAATATTGCATGTGCTTAACTTTTTGTGCAACTGACCAACATGACATGTCTAACTGTATAAATGGAAGTTTTATGGTGATAAGATCAGTAGTTACTGAGATATTTATGTGACATGCTGACAGATATAAAACTACAAAGCTTGCTTTTATGCCTTACATCCTCTAGAAAAAAAAATAAATACTAAGATGATAGGTCACTTTGAAGAGAATTTATTATCTAAATTACCTAATACCTGGCTAAATTCTAATACGCAAGGATGAGGTCTCAAAAATGCTATTAAAATTATGAACTTTAATTTCAGAGGATCTTAGCATTCTCTGCCAAATGGGGCAGAGTACAGCCAGTTTGCTTGTCTCACTCTCTCTCTAGATCATGGTGCTGTCATCCAACCAAAAAGGAGAATGATGACAAAAAACAGAAAAAGGCACAAGATAATCTCTCTCCTGTTTTTTACACTCCACAGGCTCAGGCCTCTCTGGGAGATTCTCTTTGCTGCTGAGGTGCTGGAGTAATACTGAGAGGAGAGGAGGTCAAGATTAAAGAAAATATATTGTCTGCGTGTGCGTGAATATGTACACACACAGGTGTATAAGTGTAATCTCTGGATGAAGTGGAGTCTCTTTTGCATTTTGATCTGGGGAAAACCAACCTCAGAAATTCTTACAGAACAAGACGGCGATATTTCCTGCTGCTGGAAAGCAGCTGCCCCCCAAGGCTGTGCCCACAGCTGAAGTTAAAAGCCTGCTGTACTTCCTTCCCTATTTGATGTGAATGTTACTTCACACACTGAGAAGACGGGCAGCCACAGCAGTCAGTAAAAGAGGGAATAACCTGGTGGCAGGAAAGAAGGAAAAAAAATTGAAATAATATTTTTTAGAGTTTGAGACTTGTAGGGAAACATTAGGCCAGAAGGAAAACTTCAGGAGACACAAGTATCAGACTCTGTGCAAAGAATACTGACCCCGAGAATAACGTAAGTCAGATGAGAAAAGAATCAGCAGACTGGGGGAAAGTGCAAAATATTCAACTGTGCTTTTACTTTCTCATGAAGTCAGACCCTTAGAGGCTAGGGAGGATGTTCAGTGCCCCTCATTCCCACCTGCCATGGCCCCCATTCAAATTTGTTATTGTGCACATTTCCCATAGGAAGTCTGTATCACCAGTGCTGAGAAAACCACCTACTTTCTCAGCACCTGAAGGATCCCCCATCATCATCCTCTGTAGCTCATCTGCATCCACACCCCATATGACACTCATTTCTGCTGTTCCTCTCTCACCTCCCACATCCAGTCCACCCTTTGCATATCTCCAGCCTTGACAGAGAGAATGGTTAATTTTGAGTGAGAAGGTGTGTTTACTTAGTTAATCCAGAACATTTGTTTTACAGTTTACCATTAATCTCTTTTCTCCTCAAGCCTTTCTACTGCAGCCTTCTTGATAGCAGGGATTTTATCTCTTTGGCCTCTTTCTGGTCTTGTCTGAAACATCTGGTGGGAGAAATAAAAGCAGCAGCAGAATACAAGGTGAGGTTTGGAATAAAGAAAAGAGCATGGAGTGCTACTGTACCCATATCAAGTACAAAGGACCACCATATCTGAGTGTGAATCAGCAGGCACATGAAAGTTCAGATGTTGAGAGTGGGAGAATTTGACAAGGCTTTGCCATTTAGAATTACTGTGTTGGAAAGAAAATACTGGATCGTTCTTGGGGAATAAGCTTACAAATCATGCTAGCCATACAGTATATATGCCTTTTTTTTTTTTTTTGCATCAGTTTCTTTTATGATTTCTTTTCTCATTTAGGAGATGAGACTAAATTATTCCCCCATGTCTAAAGCACCTGCGCTTGCTATTGGTAGTACAAAATGGGAGTTCTTGTAAGAATATTTAGATGTTCTTTAAAAATTAACAGTGTCTAATGACAAATCTCCCTATTAATCACCCATCTCAAAACTCTACTCTTTTTTTTTTTTTTTTAGAAATCAGTGACATTATTAAAGCTTTACAGTGATTTTTCTGGCACCATCGTTTTAAGTTCATTTTGGATATTAGAGAGATTTTGTTGGTTGTGCCAACTGACCATGATGATTAATATACAATTAAGATTCTTGACAATTCCTCTTGTGTCAGCAGGAACATGTCAATCCCTTTGTCTTCATCTGATGCACGCACCCAGGGCTGACTGCTCAGGTGCTGTTGGTGGCTCACATATGAGCTATCACCTAATGATTAGAGAGAGCTGACAGAAATCAAATTCTAATAATTGCAAGATAGCCTTATGTTCTAATTCAAACAAAAGTACTAAAAATATTGTTCAATAGTTTTTTGTCATTGTTTATCCAATCAAAACAAAAAACCTTGTGGCTGTAGCTGTTTATATAAAGAAGACATATACTACTGAATAAAACCTAATCTCACAACACAGATGAAGAAAGAACTAGTACTACTGTCTTTAGACATATGTTGCTGTAGATACATGAGAGCAGAATCCAAGCCTTAGTACTACCTCCATAGCATATGCTATATGCAACTTCAGGTTAAACTGATTTACTGAATAGGAAACCAGCAAAACAAGTAAACAACAAATCCACAATCAAACAAAAACTAGCCTTTTACAATCCTATCCAACATCTTTCCTGCTCATTACACAGCCATGGTCTTGCTTTAAAACTGTTTTGCAGTTTTGCCAGGCAACAGTCTGTTACAGTATACATAAATGTGATTTTGTTTAGGGGACATTAAGGATGCATGTGACAAAAGAGTAGCAGCATATCAGCCACGAATTAAAATCCGTTACTGTATTTTAGCTTATTGATCTACTGCAAGCTTCTCAGCATTGTCTAATTTAAATAAAACTTCAATTTGTAACAATACTATAAATAGAAGGCAATATTGATCAGAGTGCCACCAGCCAGCTGAACTTTTGTTATCACTGAAGCCTAGCCAGTTAATGTTGAATGTTACAATTTATTACACTGCAAAGTACAATACAACACAATAGCATTTAGATTTATAAACAAAGATATGCTGAACTACTGAAGGCAAGTTCAGTCAGCTCTGAACAAGAGCAGCGTTCTGATTTACTGGTACTCCACAGCACTATTTCCCTACCTGAGGCAGTATTTCATTACACCTCTGATACAAACACCTGTTATCTCTGCTGAAAATTGAAGATTTGATTTCTTTTAGACTTTTTTAAACTCCAGCAAAATATCTGATGTCCATCAGCAAAGATTCATCACTGCTGTGGTAGGGGTTTTTGAGCTTTTGTGATAGGTTTCTCTGAGCTTTTGAGGAACCTAACCTGTTAAGATTGGCAAATGATGTCCTGAGAACAGAATCTTTGTAACAAAAGGTAGCAGATACTAGACCCCTAACGTCACTTCTTTTCTTCCCCTCTTCCTTTTCACAGGAGTAAAAACTGAGGTAAATTGACATGAAAAAAAGCATGCTTAGTGGTAAATTCCAGATTAGGGGCTGTTCTCAGACAGCAAACAGTAAACCATTTCCTAGACAAAGAATATTTACAGTCCTGAAGGTGCACTGTTTCAGGGAAATTACTGAATTGCCTTAAAGCCAGCTCATTGTCCCTGCCCTTACCAGCCAGGAAAACACTGCTGCTGCTTTTCAAAGGCAGGTACTCACCCTTCTGTCTAGATGAAGAAGAGAGAGCTCCTCATGCTCTCCACCTCTTGAAGAGTAAAGCCACTGGGATAGCCTGCAGGATAGAAAAGCATCAAGGAAACAGGTCTCTGGGCTTTGCTTCAGAACAGAAGAAAATCAACACTTTTCAGAAAGAGAGAAAAAGAGGAAATTCCACATTTATTAACTGTGCTTAGATGCAGCACTGCTTAGTGAAACACAGTGCTCACCTGCACGTGGGCAAACAGAGATGGTAAGCCAGCAAGGTATGCCACATTATAGATTGCTGAGGCAGATCTGTTGCTTCGTCTCCCTCTGATCACCAAACTTTCCCTGCAACTCTTCCTCCTGATTGCAGTCTGTCCACATTCTTTGTCACAGCCAGCTCCCTTACTGTCATCAGACCCCTTACTGTCATCCCTCACTGTCATCTGAAGAGTTTGAAGCCTCTCCCCTACCCTTTCCTTTTCTTCCTTTAACACAAAATATAAACCAGTCTGATGCTTTCAGACTAGGGAATTTGTTTGTTTGTTTGTTTGTTTTTTTAATTTGGAACAGTAACTAAAACACTGTCAGAAATAATGTTTTATTTTTTATTTTTTATTTTTTTAAAAAAACAGGCACTTTGAAATGGATTCAGGTAAATGGGACATGATTTAATAGGAGTTTTGTGGTCAGGGTATGTGATTACTAGATTAGCCATTTTGTCTTTCAGTCAAAATTCAGCATGTCTCCAGATACTTTTTGGTACTGTCACGGTAGGAGTAACATGGTCTTAATATGTTTACTATTTACAGGTGCATGCACTCCTAATATGCCCTGACACATGTAAATATGCTGACACTCCCACTGGGCTAGCATTCCTGCATAGTGCATCCCTCTGCACTAAAACAGCACAGGAAAAAAAAAAATAAAACAACAAAACAACCCCAAATTAGCACTTGTCAATTACTACAACAATATTTTTTCAAGCTTCATTTTTAGATAGAACAGATGCAATATACCCAGATAGAGAGATCAGGCAGTCTGCAAATTAGTAAGAGTCCATGTTGAATTTTAGAGGAATTTGGCAAATATAACTGACATTTGGTCTAGTCTTACTTAACATGTAATTTGATGTGATAATATTTGGCAGTTCTTTAAATCTTCTTTCTAAAAAAAAAACAACCCGAGTTCTAACTTCAAATCACATCTTAAATTAAATCCCAGATTGACTAATTCCCTAACTATAACTATGAATTCCTAGTTCTGTAGTTCACCCAACCAAGGAGTTTAAATAATAACATTTTATATCCTTGCAAATAGGATAGTATAAGTGTGATTCGTTGCATAAACTGTTGCAAACATAGTAGGAATATGTTAAAATATAATTCATAAATAATAACAACTAGATAAAATACAGAATGTCTCAATCTGTTGCAGGAAACTTTGAAAGCAGAAAAGAGGTTACATGCACTGAATATTTTATTCATTAAAAAGTATTCACACCCATCTAATCAAAAGTTTGGCTTTTGCATTCCCCTATTGCTTCTCCAGCTGTCAAGTTCTGGTCTGAACACCACATTTGTTGACTTCTGCTGCCAAAGTCTTGTTTGGTTTATGGATTCACAACTGGACAGGAGGAAAAAGGGAGGCCTGAGACAGGTTGAAAGATAGACAAGAGCAGAGTTGAATAAAGCCAGATCAGGTGAAAAGGAAATGAGATCTGGAAAAAATCAAAAGGTAGGAGGCCTAGGAAAGGACATGACCACATATGGGAGAGGATTTGCAGATTGAAGGATATAATAATGGGGAACAGCAGCTAAGAGACAACGAAACCAGCACACAGATGGAAGGAAAAAGGACAAGGAAAGAGAAATAAAGTTCAAAAGTGCCAGAAATAGAGCAGGAGCTATTTAGCAGAGAATCAGACAAGGAGGGAAAGAAAGAAAGAGAATGGAAAAGATCTGACTATTAAAAAAACAACACCCTACATTAAACTCTTCATCACACAGTCTTCCACATCAGACATATTTTTTTTGCATGAAAGCCCAATATCTGGAACAGTTTTAATGCAAAGGTAGAGCTGGTTGGAAAAAGAACATATAACTGAACCTCCTGTATATTTTTAATGCTAATAGTAATGATATCTATTTTAAATAGTCCTACAAGCTGTAGCTGGATTCTTCACAGTTGTCTTCATTTCTCTGTATATAAACAGAAAGAATTCCATAAGACAAATAAACACCTCTTGCCATCTGCTGAGAAGCAAGCACTAAAGCACTGAGAGTTTTCACGAGTTCATTTTAATGAAAAATTTGTCAGAGATGCATGGTACGTAACATGATCCATCAATGTTTTAGTTTCATAGCCTTTATGAAGATAGACACATACAAAATGTGGTAGACCTCTGTTTTCCAAGAATGAAACATGAATTACTGAATGCTTTGTAAAAATACATAATAATTTCTATAAACTTGCCAGTTAGTATGCACCCCTGTATATGCATATTAGTATAAAACCTCACATATTTAAGAGCAGTAGCTTTTTTTAATATAAATCTGGTATATGCTAAGACATTTTAAAACCACATAGATTAAGCTGTATGGATTATTTAACTTTTGCACTTTTATTACTACTGAGGAAATACGTATTTAGGTGGATAAAGCTTCTAAGTGACCTGTGGAAAATATTACAGTCTGTGTGCACTGGAAAACAGCTTTAATGTCAGATTTCTTGCCGTTGACTAAAGAAGGACTATATAATCTCTGAAAACAAATGGTTAATAATAATTGCATTGATAATGGTTTCTTCACTGAATATAGAGTACATCAAGGGCCTTAATCCTGCAAACAAAAATAAACCAAAGCATGTTTACTCATGCCAGACAATTACTCATGCTCATACTATTAGCAAAGGTCCTTATACCCAGGAAAGTCAGAACATAGGCAGTCTAAAGATTTGTCACAGTGAAATCAGTTTGGCTTTACCTGCCACAGGGATCTAAGGGTCCTGTTCCTTATTGTAAGGAATGCTCATGCACAACTGTAGCATGTTTCTATCTACTACAGATGAAACAGGACAGTCCTTCCTTCTTTCCTGAAAGTAAAAAATTTCTTGTAAAGACCTCATTCCTATTTGTTAAGGGAAATGGTCAACAGAAGTATAAGCTCATTTAAGAGGGGACTTATGGAGGTATAGCTGCACCATGCACATCCATTACAATAATCATACTACTGTTTTACCAGTATACAACTTCTGAGTAGTCTGGGCATGAGGCATCTATTAGCAGACAGACAAGTACCTCTTGCAAACATAAACAAATATAAACAGCAAAAAATATTTCAGAAAGAAAGAAATGGATGAATATTTAGGCAGTGTTATACCTGCTTGATAAATTACTTTTCTTTCTTAACTAATTATGAACATTGAACATGTGCTAAACCAGTCAGCTCCTGACTTTACTTCGGTTCTTTGTTGTTTTTTGAGCTGTGGATTTGTGATATTTTTAATGTATATTTTGTTTAAAATAAAGGCCCAGGTCAGTCTTTGTGTAATTTTTTTAGCTATACAAGTTATGAACCCCTGAAAAAAGGTGTTTCTAATGGAAAGGCTGACAACCTCTTAAGTGTAGCACTGTGAATGATGGCACCTTGATCAGAGTTGGAGAAAACATTCAATGTGATATGAGCTACTGAACTAAGTTGTAAAATGACAAGGACTGAGTGAACAGTTTTTAATACAGCTAATATTGTTCATGTAGTCTATAAATATAGAATTAAATGTTGACCTCTATCTCCCATGTCAAAAGTCAAAGTCAGTGTCAGCACATATTGTTTTTATTTGTTTCAAGAGAAAAATAGACCACCAACATTAACCTCACAATGAACAGAGAATTGAATGAATTAAAAAGAAGTATCCCATAAATCCCTTTCCTTTTATTGGCACAGTGATAAAAAATGCCTAGGGCTTGGATGAAGAGGGTAGTCTCAGACGCTAGTCTGAGATGCTCTATGTACACAGGGCTGTACATCACATGCTAAAACAGAGGAACAGAGATATTAAGATTCGTACAATCTCATATAATACACAATACCCATCAAATTGCGTCACAGCATCCTTCAAAACACAGTCTGTCAGATATCCCCAAGACAAGTAGGTTTTAACAAGACTATTTTAAAGCATCATCAGCCTTCCACCCTTCCACCTGCATTTGAAAAATACATTTCACAAAACAGGTGAAATATGTAAAAAAAAAGGAAAAAAAAAAAAGACTTTATTCACCACTGGCATACTTACAGTATACCAATAATTTAAGACACCACCTGGAACATATTCCATTGGTTTTAGAAAGTTAGTAGCTTCATTGGTCAGATATATCTTTAAATTTTTGGTTCACCATGATAAGAATAAGAGATATCACATTTTTCTCATGTTTAAAAAGTCATTTTTTCCAAAACACCTCATAATAATAATAAAGGCCCCTATTTCACAATGCCGTAGTAAATTTGACAGTCAACTAAAATGAGCAGTTTCAATTGCAAATTCAGTTTAATTGCAATTTTTAGTGCTGCATAATTATACTGAAAATGTTCAAAAAAAATCACGCAGTCAAAACTAGAACAGAAACAAAAGAATTTTCATATTGGTTTTGGGGTTTCTAATCAGTTTCTAGAGACACTGACAAAAAGTAACATTCATATATGAATCAGTTCAACAAAAGGAAAGAAATGGTATCATCTGAAAAATTCAGCTGTTAGGTTTTGTTTACATTTTCTTATCCTCCTGCACCTTGTAGGGCATAGACAAATTCTTTTGGTTTAATGCTCCAATGATTATCTGCTGGCAATGTTGCATCATGTGAAAAACATTTTACAGCACTTGCATTGTGTACTAAACACACAAAAGCAACTAATTACAACATTTGTCAAACCTGGAGCATGTTCCATGGTAGCTTACTGGAACCAAAGCTGGGGTTTTTTCCTTGGAATAGGCTGGCTGACTAGAAGTTTCACCAATAAAGTGTAGGCTTGGAGTGAAATCTTGACTGATGCATACAGTTGAAGGCTGGTATGCTGAAGCTAATCTATGTCTCTGGGAAAAAAAGTCTTCTCAGGCTTAACATTCACAGGGTTTGAAAGAATTTTACAGCTGGCTATAAAGAGCAGCTTTTCTGTTCCACATGTATTCATGCAGCTTCTGGGCAGAACCAGTCATGGTGCTTTTCATAGCTGGATGATCAGAAGACTTCTCAATAACTTCTAGCAAAGAAGCAAAGACATGTATTTTATTATACTAAAGGATTATTGGTGTGTAGGGCAATACTGAATGGCAGTATAAAGTAAGTCACTTAAGGTCTTGCTAAGCTTGTAAACTTAGCCATAGCTTTACACAGAGAAATAGTGATACATGGTTGATAAAGTTAACTTCAACCCTGGTTTTAAAAGACCTGCTTTTGGTCTGAAGAATAATGAGTATTTTTCAAGGATCTAAAAAAATATATCAAAAAAAAAAAAAAGAAAGAAAATATTTTTTTCTCTCTCTTTATGATGATTTGCTTCAAAATGTGCTCCTTATCCCATTTACCCAGCTTGCATATTGGTAACCTTATAATATTGTAAGTTTGAAGTTCAGCTGCTACAACAGCCAGGTAACGGATGCATGAATCCGATAGAGCAAATAATAGAGGAGTTTACGGGAGCTGGTGGTTCTCCACTGAGAAACAAAAATAAGGTCTGTGTTCCAGCTTGTGCTGGCAGTCTGGCAGCACAGGCAGATGCCAGTCTGCACCAGAGACTATCAGGGCAGATACTAGTAAAAATGAAGCTTTTCAGAAAGGGAATGGAAAGGAGTCACAGAACTGTGGGAGCTGGGTCTCCAGGGGCTTCCCTGGGGAGCAATCAGACCAGGGCTCTAAGGGAGGAGCTCAGCAACAAGATAAACATGGGAGTGATGCTGTAGCCTCCTCCTTGGTCTTGTTTCACCAGCACCATCCCTTAACTTGTGCTTCTGTAAGTACACTGAAAGAGCCTTCTGATGCTTGCTGTTCTTAAATGTCAAAGAGCAGTAAAGTTCACCCATTAAAAATGTCAAATTTCTATATATTTGTAAAAATAATTCTCATATTTATGAAACCAGTAACCATGTTGCTTAACATAATTCCAACACTAACAAGACACAGACGTTAAAGGAGATTCAAGCATATAAACAGGAAATACAAAAATGATTGGCAGTGACTGTTGATACTAACTGATAAAAGGCAAAGTTTATTTGTAAATAACAATATCCCAACTCATAATTATTTACAATTTAGGAAATTCAGTATCAGTCTGGTCATACAAATTTCCTGTTTGTCATTTTCTCCCAGAATTCTGAAAGCTTTCTTATGTTTGTTGTACAGCTGGGAAACACCCAAAACAACCCAAGAAGTTTGGCATTAAATGTGGCACAATAGATTGCACAGATATATTACCTGGAATAAATTAATAACCTGAAGTCCCAGTGTAGTGCCATTATAGATTACAAATAGCATATTTATATGTTAGATATGATTTCCAACATTTCTTAGTGTTAAAATATGCAGATACGTAGTCAGAAGTAGAGCATTAAACTCACATAGCCTTTTTCCTCAAATCTCCAATGTTAAATGACAACACTCTAAATGTATCAAAAAATGACGATGTGTTCAGCTTGTACAATGATGTACTTCAGTGAATTCATAAAAGAAACATAGTTAATGTATTTACTATTATATATTATTGCTATTATTATTATTTCAGTAATAGTGAATTACAGATAAGTCTTTGGCTAGTTAAAATTTTAGCATGAGCTCCAAAACTTCACACATATTCAACATACTGATTCTAGTTACGGAGAAGCAAATTAGCAGATAAGCACTGTAATAATCCTTAGTTAAAATTCTCTGATACAACCTTGTGTCAACTTCCACTTTCAGAGCTGATGAAAATATTCGTAAGCTTTATTTCTTATAATAGAGAATTCACTGTTAAATAGGATTCAGACCCCATGTGTTCAGTCTCCCTACAGACATGAATTCTGTTTTAGGGATTCTATCAAAAAGCTCTCACTGGTAACAAAACACCCAAGTACAGCAGCTACACCAACCCCAGTGACAAGTACAGCAGCTACTCAAACCTCAACAGCAACAGTGCAGCTGCTGGCGCTGCTCAACCCCCAAGCACAGCAGCTGCACCAACCCCCACAACAGATACTGCAGCCACTCCAACCACAGTAAAAACACACATGGTGTAAAAATACACCATGGTAAAATGCATTCGGTCAGTAGGTTCTAAAGGTATTGAAACCTACAGCCCAGACGCAGAAAAAGTAAGTAGAACTTACCTTCATTTCTTGAAAATACAGTCATCTGAGGGCGAATATTGTTTTCTACTAAAGAATAAACCATGTAATTATTGATTCTTCCTGCATACTTTTTATATCTTCTCTATCACACCTTCAAAAATATATATATTTTTAAACTTTCTGTTAAAATAGTAGCAAGGTGATAAGAGGTAAGGTAGACCAATTTAAAATCTTGTAAGGCCATTAAGAACCTACTACTAGAAAAACAAATTAACAGAAGGAATTATAGACCACTTTTTCACATCTGGGCTTGTAGAAATAGTTTTTGCTGCTCCCACGCTTCTCTCTGTGTGCTCTTATTGTCAGGCTTTTGATATATGTGAAGAGAAATAAGGACAACCACAGAGATACATATGTCACTCAAAAACACAAACATGCTTGGTGATATCATGGAAAACTAAATAAGAGCACAGACTTGCTAGTAAAGGAAGGAGAGTGATACATTAGATCCTACAGTGAAAACAAGCTACAGACCAATCCAATTCAGAATTCATCCTTCCCATGTACACTGTAGCACATTTGCAGAATCTAGTTTACTAGAAATTGCCTAGGGGAAAAGAAAAGGAATCCAGAGTAATAAAAAAGTGCCAGAATGAATAAAGTGCTCACGACTACTATCACTTGGCTGATGCTGAAGAACAGAAGTGGATGGGACAGTTCTGATATCTCCCAAATGTTGCTACTACAGTATTTTTCCCCTTCCAGTGTAATCTGAAAAAAAATAATTTATATACATTATTTAGTACATTGACAAGCCAAAGATTTTTGTTATTATTTTATTTTTTTACCCATTTATGGTTGCAAATTAATGAAATGACATGAGACTGAAGCCAATGACAACTGCTAATCTGTAAGCAACAACAAGCAAGGAAAAGCTGATAGGAGTACAGCTGTTTCATTTTAATTGAGGAATGATTTTATGTTGGAAGCACTCAATATTCACAGCAAATTAAAAATAATGAAGTGAATTGATACCAATGATATTTTTTTTACCTACTATTCCTTTGTAAATCTATTTCTTCACACAAATTGACATGTCTAATTGATACATACGCTATTATTCCTCATTAGTAGGCTGAATAAAATAATTCTTGATTAAATTTATTGCAATTTACAATCCAGCATAATGTTTGCAAGCTATAAAAGTCAATCAACAGGAAACAGAAAAAAACAGATGACGTTATTACTTCTTATATGTACACAATAATTTCATGTTTCATAGAACCTTCCTAAGCATTTCATTTCTTCTCAAGAGCTAAGGTCTGTCTCCAACAGGTCACTTTATTTTTAACATGACCATAAATGTATTTCAGTGCATATGTTCTTCTGAGTCTTTTGATAAATATCACCTCTAATAAGCAAATTATTTGTGCATTTAGCAAGCTCTTAGAAGTTTTTTGGAAGAGTTAGTCTTCTAACACTCATACAAAATTATGCAGAACAGCTGATGATTTACTTTGCCTGGATTAGGGCATTTGATTTATATTGTGTAATGACTGTGAAAAAATTTAAGCAAGTAGCAAAAATTCAGAATTTCAATGGAACAAAGAAAGCCATAACAAATTTGACAAGCAAAATTTATATTATATACTGCAAAATTTCCAACAAAAAAGAAAATTGAATCAATGGGAAGTCAGCCTGTTCTTTATAATTTTAACTTATTCTGCACCTTGCCCTGGCCTTCACTATTTTGTACGAAATTCTTTGGTATTATGAAACTAGCAGAGCAGCTATTATGTTACTCTCTTCTCTAATGGCAAGAAAAGTATGTTATGACTAGACCATTTCTATGGCCTATTTCTCCTATTTCTCTGCAGAATGCTGGCAGCTGGCACAAGATTGCTGCCTTCACTTAAGCAGGGCTTGAGACTTGAGAAATAATTTACCCGAAAATGCAGTATATATGCTATATCTAGTACAGACATGGAATGGCCATCCTACTTTTGTCATGTGAAGTTAATACAATTTCTTTTTGAGGAAGAGCTTCTGATGCCCTGATTGTGTCTCTACCCTGACTGTATTCTGTGTCTCAATTTGTCCAGAGAAGCTGGAAGAAATTGGTCAAAAAAATCAGGTATTATTGCAAAGGACCACAGATTCAGAATTAAAACCTAAACTGTATTGGGAATGTTTTCCATTTTTATGACATATCATGTTTTTTGTAACATTAAATAAAACCTTATTGTCAAAAAAAAAATTCTGTTTCTAATCTAAGTTCAATTTATAGAACTGATGGAGCAGTTGCTATCTAAAATTAAAAAAAAGAAATACCCAGGTTTGCACAAGTAACTGAAGTTAAGGTACAGATCTTACAGGTGTAACATGACAGTCCCCTTTGAAAAATAATATGTCTTTTATTCTACAGTTATTTTAGATTTGTAATTGCATTTTTATAGAACATAATTAGATTAATCTATAATTTTGCTTTTTGTTGTTCTTGTTACTGAAGAATTTTGATCAAATCTCTGTAAAAGGCAATATATCTGTTCAGAAAGACTGTTGACATTTTAAAACCAATCCTTATATTTAAAAAATAAGAGGGCTTCTTACTATCTGCAACGAAACCAACTGTTTCAAGATTCATTTCCTATTTGGTATGTATTATTCAGCACAGTAAACAACCTATCTGCCAGCAGTAAGAAATCAAAGTGCTCTATGCCAACTGAATAGCATCTTTTAAAGAACACTAAGAAGCAGCCCAAAAACGAGCCTTTGGAAGCAGGCAGAGGTTTTCTAGTGTTCATAAGGGAACCTGCCATCATTTCAAAGAAAGTGCTGTCTCCAAGAACTGCACAGTGCTCCATGTCCAAGATCACCTTTAAGGTTGACCAAAAGTATTTCCACCTACTACACTATTCACAACAGAGTAGAAATAATCAGGAGCTATGGTAACCACTAAGCCTTATCTAAACTGAATTCTAAAACATGTAGCATTTAGCCTCCTCTGTCAAAGGCAACTAATTCATTGACTCTTTCCAGCCTATTTCTCTGGACAATATCTAAAAATAGCATGCACATCCAGTTAGTTCATTCACATCCCTAGCAGGTTAGTTGGGACTCGGAGCAACCTGGTCTAGTGGAAGGTGTCCCTGCCTGTGGCAGGGGTTGGGACTGGATGAGCTTTAAGGTCCCTTCCAACCCAAACAAGTCTGTGATTCTATGATTTAGGGTGATATCCAGGTGTACACACACCCAGAGAGGGTAAAAGCCACCAATAGCCATGCAGTGGGTAATAACCATGTTCGCAATAGTGAGGGCCAAAGGCAGTACTAGGTGTCCACAGAAACCAGAGCTGCAAGGTCTGAGTCTTCACCATGTGCTGTGACTGAAAATGGAAAATAGGTCAGTGCAGGGCTGCAGGTAGTGCTCACTCAAAAGCAATAGCAGGGACTCACATGGCTGGAAATGTCCCAAACCAATGCGATGTCTCTAGGACGGCTCCCTCCCTTTTCTCAGACGTAGAACCAGAACTGGTGATTCTGCCTGTGCCAAAGAGTTCAGACACAGTCACCAACAAAAAAGGCATGTCTCCTACTCCAAGTTCCTGGCTACTGGTGAGTCCTGTTGGAAAACTCAAGAAAAGGTCAACACTCTTGTCACAAGGGTTACTTGGCCCAATCAGTTTACTCGTCAGATTTTTCTTGTTGACAAAAATACTAAAAATACTCAAGAGGCTAGACTTGTGGTGGACTTCTCTCCTGCTGGGGCAGGCCAGCTTAGCAGCCCTCATTCTGGCCACTGTCACAGAGCCACAAAGCAGGCTTTTAAATTTCAATATGCATTATCTTGTCATCCCTTTTAATCTAGAAATAACATATTAAGAACAACATGAAAGAAAAAAATTATGATCAACCTTATATAAACCATTGTCACTCAACTCTAACAAACTCCATGAGAAAACTACTTTATAAATGAGCACAATAAATTGAAATTCAACAGGCTATTTATTCCAAGCATATTGAATTAAAATTATGCATATACATAACACATACACATGTGTGTACAGTGTGGGAGGACCTACTGCTTTCACATCTCTACTATTTCTATTATTATAAAGTTTGGGTAAGAAATGTAAGATCACAGCTGTTTAAAGTCTAAGGATATTCTGCTCAGGATGTTTTAGCTGCAAACATAAAACCCAAATTATGCATTTATAAAAGATTTGTAATTTTAAAATCTTAGTAACATTTTAACTGAGCAAAAAATAATATTCACTCATATTATTATATTCACCATTGTAGAAGACAAAGGTATTACCCAATTGAGTCTATACCAAAAGGAAACACACATATTAATATCTGCAATTTGATACCCATTCCAAACACAAGTAGTAACAAATTTGGTGACAAAGCTGTCAAAATATGTTCTGCAAATACATTGGCAAGAGATCTGGACATATTAAAGAAAGTTAGTGAAACAAAATAGGTGCCAAATGAGTATGTTTGACAGAGTGTTCAAAAATACATTTAGACCAAAGCAGGAACAAATCCAACAGAG
This sequence comes from Pezoporus occidentalis, assembly GCF_034315485.1. Lineage (NCBI taxonomy): Eukaryota > Metazoa > Chordata > Aves > Psittaciformes > Psittacidae > Pezoporus > Pezoporus occidentalis. Next base: position 2,118,680 of record NW_026916253.1, read on the forward strand.
AGATTCTCTACATAAATTATCATGAAACTATTAGAAATAATTGGCCAGTGATTTCAAAATATTACATATACTTTTAATGTTATCAAAGAGCTGTGTTGTGAACCATGTGTGATTTCTTGGCGATTCAATTTTTGGCCACACAACAGTGTTTTTAGACACAAGTGAAAATACTATATCCCATACTGTAAGTCAATCTGTAGTCTTTGAAATTGTGCTGTGCTTCCAAATGCTTTGAAAGGCTGCTAGGGGAAATACTGTAAAAGTCAGAATACTGGGCAAGGCTGCAGAGCGCAGGTCTTGCAGGGTCTCTGCCAAACAGATGCCTCCCCACGAGGTTAAGGAGAGCTGAGATAACAAAGATGTCATGACCAACCTCTCCAGCAGGGTTTAGTCATGTCTTCAGTCACAGTGCCCCAAACAACCACATCAATGTGGGTACTGGTCCCTGCAGCAGACACATGCGGGCACACTCCTGTGTCACGGCTGAAGGTAAATAGGTACAAGAAGGTAAAAATGTTCTGCAAGTCTAATAGGAGCAGATGAATTTAGATACAATGTTGTATTACAGTCATTTTAAAATAAAGCCAACTAAATGTTTCCAGATACTTCTTTGAACGCAGATAGCCACTGCAGATATACCTGCATGAGTGGCAGCCCCATGCTCTGCTTTCCAGCAGGATTCATTGGTGAATGAAGAAGAGTCAAAGATGCTGCCCAGCAGAGTTACCTGTTCACACCCTTCACATGCATGAAATTCAAATTACTGTTGTTTAATAGTTCTCAAGAAATATATGCTTTATAAGACATAAAATCAGAGTGAGTCAAAATTGATTACTCAGAAAGGAGACAAAAAGAGGCCAGGCAGCATAAGTGAAAGACAATGCTCTTCGATGTCAAACCATTTCCTTTCAGTCAGTACAAAAGTAAATATTATTAGTTCTCTTACCACAGATAAAGCACCAGTGTAAAACAGCAGCATTGGCTGCAGGGCAGCTTACTTCAGCCTAGATTTGCACAACATCTAAATACTTAAATCAAGAGCATACACTGAAATGTATAGTGCCTGCTCAGATCAAGTTGAAAGCCCAAGGCTCAAGGCATCTAGGTTTAAAAGCTGGCCCACATGAAGTGCATGGAAATATAGACTTAACTAGGGCCTACTATCATCTACCGAGGTTTCAATAGTGCCTTGTTCTGTGCCTTCCATTATGGCATTGCACCAAGGGAAGAGTATTCGTCATGTGTTTGTTCTCAAAAAGTTGTTGTTTGTTTAAAAACATTTATATATAAACATAATGAAATTCCCCCGTTATTATCCTAAATAAAAGAAACACACTCTGAACCTGAGGTAAGATTTGTGATTGTCCTTAGATCTTGGCAAGCTCATTCCTTACACTTGAAATGAGTCTCTGAGAAAGCCCTCTCCCTCAAGAGAGGCTTTTTCCTAGCGTAGAGTTATCAATTTTCCTGAACAACTAAAAGACAGAGATATAACATAAATAGCCCATAACTCCATTTATTCAACTGTGATAAGAACTTTCCAGAAAAGCCTTGTCCAGTGCATGCTATTACATCTCCTTACTCATTCTGACATCCTCAAGGGCTGCTCCAGGTCCCTACATTTACCCCGAGATCTGTCCCAGGCTGTTGGTGGCCTCCTGTGATATCCCCATCACTTTGGCATATCTGGGAGCTGGGCAAGGAAAAGCTCTGACTTGTACTGGGTAGAAAGTGACAGGAGTTTTGTGGCTGCCTTTAGTTCTGGGATAAACATTTCAGTTTTGGACAGCAACCTAAAAAAATACATGCTAACATAGATAAGTTTTTTACTTCTTATTGTAAACTCCATTCTGTCAAAGAGTTGTGGTTTTTATCTTTAAACTACACCTTTTGGAATCAGTGATAGAGCTCTAAGATAGATATTCCTTGCTGGAAAAATGAATTTACTAAAGCAAATTACTATCAGCAATGCAGACTGAGTTACATAAATGGACACTTTTTTATTCTACATGAGCTCTTTAAATTTATTATGGCATGAAGCAGTATTAACTTTTAAGTTGCCATAAAATCAAATAATAGTGTTTATTAATTTGTTTTAATTACCAAGCACAGATAAGCATATGTCCTATTTAGCCTGGGAAAATCTGAATGCACACCTGCTCCGACAGTCTTTAAAATGAGACGTGAGGAAAATATTTGAATTACATTTCCCTGTTCCAACATACCATTTTTAAAAAGCACTTTCAACACTGAACTAGGCCTTTACAGTTAAGGCATTTTACAAGATGATACTGAGCTATGTTTCCTGTCTATGAAGAAGGCACCAGCATATAAAATGGTAGTGAATTTGCATTACCTCCAATCCATCATTCTTTGAGTACGCAGGAAAAACGGTGAGACCTGCTGCAACAAAGCACAGCCTTGTGTTGACAGATTCTTATTTAAGTGACTGTGAATACAACAATTCCACAAATAATTTGTCAAGTGTGTGGCTGAACTAGCTCTGAACCCTGATAAATACCAACTCGCCTCGCTGCTACAAAGGCATGATGTTCTGTGTGCGGGCAGTGAGTAACAAGCACCAGAATTTAACAATCGATGCTACTATATTTCTCTTTTCTTTGTGGTTAAAAAAACCTTGAAGGCTGGCTCTTTCAGCAGTGTTAAGTACTAGTGGTGGCTATGCCTTGCAAATCTAAGTAATACACTGCAGGCTGAGGTGAAAGGAAATAGTACGCTGCGTCCATTTTTAGCTGCGTTTAAAACATATGGTTTATGTTCTCTGGTGAAAACCAGTCCTTACTGTATAGTTAGCAGACTCTTGTTTAATAAAAGCTATTATTAAATGGACCTCTTTCAAGTTATGATAATAGGACATCTATTTGCTGCATTTTACATCCTGAGGCATATATTTGGGCTAGGGTAATTCAAGAAAACAGTCTCTTTTAGGAAAAATAACACAAACTCTAGGGAAACACGTGTACATATTAATAGTGGGAAAAAACCACTCCTTCCAGGTATTCAATTGAAATCAAGATTGCATTTTTCTATTATGCAGTGCATTCTAAAGGCATTATAGATGTGCAAGAAAAAAAATTATTTTTAAAGAAATGTAAATCTAATCAGTCTTGAAGCTAGCAATATATACATAAATTTCTCTTGCAGACATAACTTAGTATGCATTATTAATTTATTTTTCATAAAGCTTTCCAGCTACAAAAAGGATAAGCGGAAGCGTGCACCCACATTGACGATAATGCTCATTTGTCAGGCAGGAGTGAACATATTAATACATTTCCCCCTCCTGAAATCCCAACCTAAAGGATGTTCAGAATCTTTGCAGAAAAACCAGACTTGCCTATTGCAATGAGATTATTCCAGGCATTTTAATAAAGTACCAACCTTCTAATGGGACATGAACTTCAGCATGCTATTTGCAAGGTAAAACTATTACAAACTCTGGACAGCAAAAAAAAATTATAAACATATGTCAATTAGATTTATAGTTTTGACAATAAAGCACCAATGCCTATATAAATAACTAGTCCTAATGTAAAATGATAATTATTTATTGTTTATAAAGCAATTTCAAATAAAGCAGAATTCATACACTAGTGCCATCATTATTTTCCAGTCATTAACTTAACCAGAATTTGCATTTTGGGACTATAGCCAGTGACTTACATGCACTACTTAAGTCATTTTTCAAATACCCTGTCCCATCTTAATCTATTCATCATTAATCACATTTGGTCACTTTACATACAGAACACTATTCAGATGAAAGATAAAAGAAATGCATTAATAAAATTAAAGCTAGAGTGAATACTTCAAAATATAAAGGTAGTGGAGGAATATGGTTATCAAAGCAATTTATACTTTATGCCTATTAAAACAGACTGTCTGAGCAAAAGTTCTGAGAGTTTTTGAGGGTTTTTTTTCTGTAACAGAAGGGGTACTTTGAAAACCACATTGGTTTGTTATCCCTCCCAATCATCTTTAATTGTGATTACAAAGGAAAGAGAAGATACTCAAATTTGCGCCTTTTATGAAATAAGAGGAGAATACATTGGTAGTTGATTACCTTTCAATACAGTTACAATTTTAGATCTACAAGTAATCTTAAACTTGTGGAACTGGCTTGTAATTACAAGCTCTGTTAATCTGAATCTGACTGACCTACCTTCTATCAATCAAACAACAGAAACCTGATAGCCTCTTTGTGTGGGTCTGGTCCACCACAACCTGAAAAGAACTGAAGATTTCTTATGAAAGGAGTTTTGTTACCTCTGCCTTGCACCTTTCACCTCAATGCACCAGCTGGTTATACATCCACCATAGTACACAGGTGTTAGGAAGCGAACAGAGTGAAACATACAGCCCTGATGTTCTGGGCATGTTTGTATTCACTGTGCACATTTCTTACAGGCAACAGCAGCTTTCCAGCAGTATTCCTTCAGCCTGCTTTACCTCTCACGTACTGGCACTACCTACGGGTCCAGAAACTTGGTTTCTGTTTCCATTGATTCTCAGATTTTTCTTTGTCAGGATGCTAAACAGCTGTCAATCAGCAGGAGTTGTGACGTTGTTTGGTTTTTTGTTTGTTTTACTATACAGAACACAGTTCTTTTTAAAAAAAAATACTTCACTGAAAAATTGCAAAAATTTAAAAAAAAAAAACAAAAACACAAGACTCCTTCAAATACTACTTCAATCCTTATGCCTGAAAGTAGTTCCATGACATTTCATGGCTCTTGTGAAATAACTTAATAATCTCAGTCTATTCCTAAATAATAAATGCCCATTCCACAAATCGAAGAATCTCAGACTAGTTTGGGTTGGAAGGGACCTTAATCTCATCTAATTCCAACCCCCTGCCATGGGCCTAGACATCTTCCACTAGACAAGGTTGCTCCAAGCCCTGTCAAACCTGTCCTTGAACACTGCCAGGGATGGAGCAGACACAGCTTCTCTAGGCAACCTGTGCCAGTGTCTCACTGGAATACTCACTGGATTTTAATCATCTTACATTTTTGTCACAAATTTCAGCTGTAAAGTTGTTTTACACACATGATCTGGACTTCTCAGGGCCAAACAGCAGCCGTGGAATCCATCTGACAGCCTGATCAGTATACCTTCAGTTCAGTATACGGTCGCTTGGGAAACAGAGATACAACCTGCATGGAACATTGACTTGTAATAAAAGTTAATTTCTGTCTAACTTGGAATGTACAATATCCTGAGGATATTTACCTATTGAGGCGATGAGGTCTCCTAGAGGAATAAACAGTTTTCCTAAGTTTCTGACTGAGAATTCTGTGGGCTTTTTAATTTATCACCTCCTATATAAAACAGCTGATGATTTTTCTTATAATGTAAAAGGATATATTATACATCTTCAGGTACCTATTTTGTATGGATTTAAATATACTGATCAAATTCTATTTTTTGCAGGTTTTCACTTTGTCAGATTTGAACTTGAGGTCTAATTAATTAGGAAATCTCTTGGACAATTTTTAAACAAGACAAGTTTTCTTCACTAGCAAGAGTGCTACAGAAGAAAACTGTTTCTGAGGTCCCAGTTAAAAAGTAGTAATGCTCTATCCACACATTAATGATTCCAAAATTCTCCATTATGAACAATATTTATCAAAAACAGCCCACTATCAGATGAAAGATGTGCCTTATCTTTTCTTGTCAACTAAAGCATTATTCACTGAAAGTTTCTTTCATATCTGTTTCAGGGGTTTCAGTGTCATTTTAAATTGCAAATCAATCATAGATCATGCAAGCCCTACTTCTGTAGAAGAGATTAACGCTCTGGCTAAAATTGTTTACAAAGCCATTTGTAAACCTTCTGCTGATGCAGATGAGGCAAGTTTACCAGTTTAACATTGTTGATCCCAGAGAAAGCCTTAAGCAATGACTTCAGAGGGCAAAAAAATTTGTTCATTTATCATTATTGTCATGGGCTTTCGCAAATGATAACAATTTGTCTTCATCCTATTTTTAGACAATGAGCCACAATAGAGTCCAGAAAGCCATTTTGCCAGATGGGAGAAGGTGCTTTCACTGCAAAATGTTGTCTTTTCTTTTCTTGCCCTATAAAATTGGCTTAAGTGAGAACCAAGGATATGTTTTAATGTCAGGTTTCCCAGTAGACATGATGACATACAACAACATCACACAGTGCCTGGACAGCATGCTGTCCAAATGTATTGCATTTTTAAACACAAGAACAGTCTTTGTTCTACATTTTTGCAGGAGAAACTGCAATTAATACAGAGAATTCTGATAGAACAATAATTGTCATAGAGTTATTATGAAATTGCAGAGAAATATCTAGGTTTAATAATAATTCTTCACTTTACACTTTGGAAAGCCAAAATATTAAACCAGACTAAAACAGAAGAACAGAGTATCAATTAGGCTGTTTAAAGGATTATGATGTTCAGTTCAACTTTATTATTAAATGCTGAATCCTGTCTTCCCCAATTACACAGACAAGTTGGACATCAAGGAATAAAGACACTTGTGCCAGCGCCATGGGACAAGACAAAGCCTGGGAGATTAAAGCCCTTTTTGTGCTGGGATATGTGTGAATACCTGTCCCACTGATGGGAAGGGCAAAGCAAGGGGTTACAAAACACCTAGGTCAGCTTCTTTCCAGTGATTTCCCCACAAAGAATAAATCTCCAAGGACCAATTCCAGAGGCACTGGGGTATATCTTTTGCTCTCACTCTTATAACCTTTAGTTATCTGCTGTGTTTAGGGCTGACGTGTCCCTCTGTGGTTCAATGCAGTGTATCACAGGAAACCCCCTTTTAACTCAGGTTTTGTTCCGTTTACCCAGATATGACCCTTTGGAACCTTTATAAACAGAAAGAGCAGATACAAACACCATTTTCTTATGGACTCGACCACTTCCAATATGCTGCTATTTTACAGACATATTAATAGTCCTTCTCTAAAAACCAATACATAATTCTGCCTCTGTACAGAAAGATGCCCACAGAACAGAACGGATATTTCTTAATCTGTGATGAAATGCTGCTTTTAAAACAACAGTATTTCTAATTTCCAGAGTGAAGTTCATTTATTATTCATAGTTTTTCACCCTTAATCCTGTTTCTCCATTTGCTAACAATTCCACAATATTTTTAGTATTTTCTATTTCTAAGCTTTTAGTACAGATGACTACTTCACACTTAAGTTTGCCTTTAAGAAATTAAAAAATTGAAAAGTTTCAATCAAATGCCCTCAAATATTCTTTACTGTACACTTGTTATCCTGCAATTGGTTTTCAGAGTAAAATTAAGGAACTATCAGCAGCAATATAGTCAGTAACCCACTCAGTGTTTATACAGCAGGATGAAAGTGGGCATTACCAGGTGATAATGCACAGCACCAATGAGGTTAACCACCAGCTTGCAATTTAACTCTCTGGATCTCTACCCACTGAAAATGTCTATCTGCTACAGTAAAACTCCTTTGCATTTATTACACCAGATTCCTGTATTGCAAAGTTAATACTGATTCTATAAAGGGTATTACTGAATATATTGATATAAATGGAGAAGTATTGAAGATTGCTTCATATTATAATCACAATTGGGCAATAGCATCCTTAAACAGAACTTGTGGGATTTTGTTGTTTGGATTTGGGGGGGTTTATTTTTAAAAAAAAAAAACACAACAAAACAACTTTTTCATTCTGTAGTTTTCAGCCTCAACAACAAAATAGTTAATTGCATCTATGCCAGGTGTTTCATTAATCCAGTTAACTGTTAGACAAACCTTGCAGGAAAACAGAAGACAGCAGCCTCTTTATGCCTACCCTCCTCCCAGACCATACTCGCCTCCTCCTCCTCTATTCCCCTATAGGAACCAACTGATGGCAGAGCCACCTTGCTCAACTTGAAGGTTGAAACTATAGAAAATCCCATGCTTAGTCAGGAAACACAGAAAGCCAGCAGAGGTAAGTATGAACTGTATTTGCCCTGCTGAGATTTAAGACAAAATGTCTAAATATATGGGATTTGGACTCAATCACTTTTGACTGACCTACTCTAAGCAGATGTGCTAATGAACATTAAACCTTCACATTGAGACAAAAGTTCTTAAAATTCCTCTGCTAGCAGTGGTTATAGACTAGGCTTTTTGGAGTAGAGATCAGGAAAGCAGGACAGATCTGTGACAGAAGTTGTACTTTTTCAGGCTTTGTTTGCAGTATTTCATCAGTCTTTTCTGAACACCTTTGTTCACGCAGTAGGAGCTGAGGAAGGATACTAGAGAGTTATCTTAAAAACAGGAGAAATTTGCTTAGATTGTAAGGCTGATAGATCCAGTATAGCACAAGAATTTTTGCCTCCTAAATGAAATCTGGAAAACTGATTTCTGACATTGTGGGTCATTCTGTTCTTCATAAGCTTTTTCTGAACCTCATTCTTTCAGTGCTATTAGGGGCTATCGACCTACCATATTCCCACAATCATGCACTACTCAGATTGACAAAAGCAGACCAGCATCCCTCTAGAACCAAACCTGAATCAAGCTAAATGCTTACACTCAAAACCAAAATAATATAGAGGTAATGGAAGCTAAAGCCTTATTAACAAAAAAAAAAAAAAAAACAACACAAAACCCAAAATAATAACAAAAAAAAAACCAACCAAACAAAAAACCCACCACCAAAACCCAATCAAAATACAAAAACAACACCCCCACAAAAAATAGTAATTTATGATATGGGGACATGAAAGCTATAGCATAATCTTATCCCTGGCTATAAATTTAGGTGCAGTGTCCTTCCTTTCCAGAGAAGGGACACTTGTATTTTGTTTCTCCACCACTACAAAAATTGTGCAGTGAACCCGGTATGAGATGGGATCTATCACTGACAGCCTGCCTTCCACAGATGAATATGAAAAGACTTTTAAAACTGATTTAGTACAAACCATAGGAATAATACCTTCTAAATTTGCAGATATAGTAAGCCATGGAACTAGTTTCCAACATGCTATGGAAAGTTTGATCAGCTTTTACAGCTGAACCAGAAAGAAATAGAGAGAAGTTCAAGGTTCCAGGGATCTACTGCTGTACTACAGTATCTGCTACATAGAAAACTGGACAGCAGGACAGGCTTCAGTTTCTTTTTTCTTTCCTATAGCTGAATATTCTATCTGCAGTCATTTTGCTCTGCAGCTAAATCTAATTCTGCAAGGGATGACGAAGGGTATATTATAGCTGCATTGTTTTGTCGTTGCCAGGGATTGAGAATGACGTATTTGGGATTCAGCTGGTGTATTTACAGTAGTTTTAGTGACCCATATAACATTGGATCTATGTTTTGAAATATTTAAAGAGTAGCAGTCAACAGTTCTTTATCTACAATACTTTTTAGTACTTCTGTCTCCTCCTTTCTTGTCACCTTTATTCATCCTGCTTTTTTTGTTGTTTTTCAGCTCTGATATTATTTGCTGACTATGATATTGATTACTTTTTTTTTTAATAACGAGGAAGTTAGATGAATCCAAATCACCCAGGAATCAAATAAATTCCCACAAAGATGATAAGAATCCCAAGCTTTAAGAATTTTAGAAAAACTTACAGTACATTTGCACTACATGCAGAGCAACTGTCTGGGGATACCTCATCAGCCATCCTCAGAAATTTTCCCTAGTAAAAGGAAGACTGTATAAGGACTCATTCACCTCCATCCTCAGAACAGTGCACCTGGCTTTAGGACCAGATTCCTGCTATTGGTTGCAGCTAAGATCTGGTCAGGAAAGCCATGGGCCAAAAGAAAAGCTGAACAGAAAAAGATCTTTCTTCTGATTTCTGATTTGAGGAGTGATTAATTATGATGTTATGTAACGTACTCTTTGTGACCATAGACATTTTGGTTCCCTGTGTTATGTCATCCCTGTGCACCCGCATCACAGTAGCACTGTGTAAACACAATCAATCCCCTTTTGCTACTGGGGTATGTGTGAATGCCTGTCCCCCTGGATCTGCTTCAGGAAAATGTGGGCAGAGGCAGCTTATCCTTGTTCTCATGAAGGGCTAAATCTGAAGCCTCTCCAACCCGTATCTCTCTGCAGAGACAAACATCCTGAATTAGAAATAAAGGTAACAATTGCTCTTTGACCTCTCCCCAAGATCATCTGCTTAGAAATATCATTTATTAATTTACATAAACTTATACCAACTTAAGCAGTCTACCTACTTGAACTTGAATAGGGAAACAAACCTCTGTTTCCAGCCTGAATAGCCTATGGAATAAAATTTCATGAGGAAAAAAAAATAGAAGTTAAAATAATTCCCTAGAACTGAAAAATTGAAGCAGTACTTCATACCCTACCACCAGCAGCAGTGGAGCAATTTTCAAGCTCAGATAAACAGCTAAACAAGAAGTAGGAATCCCAAAGAAAGGGATAGGTTTAGTTTAAATTCCAGACATATATTGTCTCTCCACAACCTCAGTCAAAGATTCACTAGCAAAAGGCTGTCCAGTAAGAGAAAACAGCAGAACAATTTACTGGTTTTACTTCATTGGCTTTTTCTTTCTTTTTTTTTACCTTTTTCTCTTCCTGACAGTCAGGTGGATGGCTTGGAGTAGAAGCAACCAAACACCAGTGGTGGCCTAGGCACTACCAAAAGGCAAGGGCAATATTCTGTTGGGTATTTTCTTCTGCTTCTGAAGCTGTTCTAAATCAGAAGTTAAACCATTCACAAGCATGCTTTAATTATAATAATTAAGCATCCAAATCTGTCAGTCCTATCAGTTATATTTCCATAGTAGCCAGTCACAGTTATACCTAGGGAATTAAGGTAAAGGGAGTTATGGTTACCCAGATTGGCTACTGCAGATTTAAAAAGTCCCTATACAAATATAGGTCACATTTGTATAGTACAGACATCACTGAATTAAGGAACAGGAGCTTCTTCATGAGGAGGGCAGAGCCAGATCTTCTCAATACTAATGCCAGCTCATTTGTTGTAGCTGTATACAAGGACAACACAGGATGGAGGTTACTGATGGACAGGATAGAATCATAGAACCGTAGAATAGTTGGGGTTGGAAAGGACCATAAGATCATCTAGTTCCAACCCCTCTGCCATGGGCAGGGACACCTCAAACCAAACCATATCACCCAAGGCCTCGTCCAACCTGGCCTTGAATACCACCAGCAATGGAGCATTCACAACTTCCTTGGGCAAACCACTCCAGTGCCTCACCACCCTAACAGGAAAGAATTTCCTCCTTATATCCAATCTAAACTTCCCCTGTTTCAGTTTTAACCTGTTACCCCTTGTCCTATCACTACAGTCCCTAATGAAGAGTCCCTCCCCAGCATCCTTGTAGGCTTCCTTCAGATACTGGAAGGCTGCTATGAGATCTCCACGCAGCCTTCTCTTCTCCAGGCTGAACAGCCCCAACTTTCTCAGCCTGGCTTCATACGGGAGGTGCTCCAGTCCCCTGATCATCCTCGTGGCCCTTCTCTGGACTTGTTCCAACAGTTCCATGTCCTTTTTATGTTGAGGACACCAGAACTGCACACAATACTCCAGGTGAGGTCTCACGAGAGCAGAGTAAAGGGGCAGGATCACCTCCTTTGACCTGCTGGTCACGCTCCTTTTGATGCAGCCCAGGATACAGTTGGCTTTCTGGGCTGCGAGCGCACACTGATGGCTCATGTTCATTTTCTCATCAACCAACACCCCCAAGTCGTTCTCCGCAGGGCTGCTCTGAATCTCTTCTCTGCCCAACCTGTAGCTGTGCCTGGGATTGCTCCCACCCAGGTGTAGGACCTTGCACTTGGCATGGTTAAACTTCATGAGGCTGGTATCAGCCCACCTCACAAGCATGTCGAGGTCCCTCTGGATGGCATTCCTTCCCTCCAGCGTATCAACCGAACCACACAGCTTGGTGTCATCGGCAAACTTGCTGAGGGTGCACTCAATCCCACTGTCCATGTCAGCGACAAAGATGTTAAAAAAGACCAGTCCCAGCACCGATCCCTGAGGGACACCACTCGTTACTGGTCTCCAGCCGGACATTGAGCCATTGACCACAACTCTTTGCTTGTGGCCATCCAGCCAGTTCTTTATGCACCGAGTGGTCCATCCATCACATTGATGTCTCTCCAATTTAGAGACAAGGATGTCATGTGGGACAGTGTCGAGCGCTTTACACAAGTCCAGGTAGATGACATCAACTGCTCTACCCCTGTCTATCAGTTCCATAGCCCCATCATAGAAGGCCACCAAATAGGTCAGGCAGGATTTCCCCTTGGTGAAGCCACGCTGGCTGTCACCAAGCACCTTGTTGTTTTTCATGTGCCTTAGCATGCCTTCCAGGAGAATCTGCTCCAAGATTTTGCCAGGCACAGAGGTGAGACTGACTGGTCTGTAATTTCCTGGGTCATCCATTCTCCCCTTCTTGAAAATGGGGGTTATATTTCCCTTTTTCCAGTCATCGGGAACTTCACCGGTGTGCCATGATTTCTCAAATATGATGGCCAGCAGCTTCGCAACTTCATTCGCCAGCTCCTTCAGGACCCATGGGTGGATCTCATCAGGACCCATGGACTTGTGCAAGTTCAGATTTTTAAGATGGTCTCAAACCAGATCCTCTCCTACAGTGGGCGCAAGGTCTTCATTGTCACAGTGCCTGCATCTGCCTTCCAAGACTTGGGTGGTGCGGTCAGAGCCTTTGCCAGTGAAGACGGAGGCAAAGAAATCATTCAGAACCTCAGCCTTCTCCAAATCCTGTGTAGCCAGTTCTCCCGAGAGCTTCCTGAGGGGTCCTACATTCTCCCTAGTCTGTTTTTTATTTGCTATATACCTGTAGAATCCCTTCCTGTTATCTTTAATATCCTTAGCCAAGTTTATTTCTAACTGAGCCTTAGCTTTCCTAACCTGGTCCCTAGCTTCCCAGACAACATCTCTGTACTCTTCCCAGGCCGCCTGTCCTTGCTTTCCACTCATTTGAATTTTTCTCAGCAGCTCCTTATCCATCCAAGGAGGTCTCCTGGCCCTCCTGCTGCACTTCCTTCTGGTTGGGGTGCAACACTCCTGAGCTTGTAGCAGGTGATCCTTGAATACCAACCAACAGCCTTGCGTCCCCCTGCCCTCTAGGGCTGTATCCCATGGAACCTTACTAAGCAGGTTCCTGAAGAGGCCAAAGTCTGCTCCCTTGAAGTCCAGGGCAGTGAGCTTGCTGCACGCTCTTCTCACTGTCCTGAGGATCTCAAATTCCAGCATCTCATGATTGCTGCATCCAAGGCTGCCCTGGAGCGTCGCATTTCCAACCATCCCTTCCCTGTTGGTGAGCACGAGGTCAAGCATGGCACCTCTCCTTGTCGGCTCCTCTATTACTTGCAGAAGGAAGTTGTCTTCCACACAATCGAGGAACTTCCTGGATTGCTTGTGCCGGGCCGTACCGTCCTTCCAAGAGATGTCAGGGTGGTTGAAGTCACCCATGAGAACAAGGGCCTGTGAGCATGAGGCTTTTCCTATCTGTCTATAAAGTGCTTAGAGATGTTCCTGCTGCCAAACTAACACTAAAAAGAACAGGTATGAGAAAAGTGGAAAGAGGCTCTTGTGAGACTATCTAATACTGTGATCAGACACTCAGCAACAGGCACAATCTCACCCCAAATGGCAAACAGTGCCTTAAAGAAGTAGAAGTAAAGAGAAATTAGGAGATACAGCTTAAAAATCTAGGGATTGCTAAAATAACAGGAGAAGACAGGAGGACATCACCACCTGCAAGTTTGATTCTTTTCATTTTGCATTTTCAAGCTTTTATTAACAACAGGGAGCCTGAATCTTCCACCCATTTAACAAAGCTCATTCTGTACCTCTTGTAGGGTTACGACTCCAAAGGCAGGGCTCTGAGACTCACAGCAGCTATCACAAGGTTCTCAATAAAATCATAAGGGATAGTAGTCCTGACTGTGGTGGCTGACAACTGTTTTAAGGCTGTATGATTACTTAGGGGAGGCAAGCCCTCAGGGAATGCCTTGCAGAAATGAAGAATATTTTGTTTATGGTTTTTTTCTAAGACAGGAATACTGAGAAATGGGCATCAGGATATGTTTTAAGCTTGAAATTTCACTGTCCTGTGCTGCGAAATTAAACTTCTGAGATTTTGATTAAACATTTTAGCTACAAGACTCTGTTTGTGCTGAGCTAAATTATTTAATTGCATAACTATCACCAAATATTCATCAGAATGGCCCATTTATTTATAAAACCTAAAAACCATTGATGTGCTACCTCTATGACAGTGGCAGCTAATGTCTACTTTCAGTCCTAACAGCAAACAGCACTTAACACTTATTCAGCACTTTCCATGTAGGTATGTAAAACCAGTTTACAAACATTAATGAAATAAACCAAACAAGGGACAGGAAATTAAAGATAAGCAAAAAGATTGAGAAAATCTGAGCAAGTCAGCTAAGGCCTCATGCAGAACTAGTGACAATGACCAAAGCAGCCTCCATCTCCTGTTTTGCACCACAGAGCATCTAGAATCAAAATAAGATATTGATTTTGAATACATTTAATGTTTAAAAACAAAAGTAACTTTCATGAATTTGAACCAGGTTTTAAAAGCAAATGTAACTTGTACATTAATAATAGTTAGAATGAAATTGTGTTACCGAAATGTGGAAGCAACAGAAATCTCAGAATTGCATACATGTGGTATTTGTAGAAATTAGGTTACAAAATGAGCTCTACGTCTTATAAGGGATGCTTGTTTGATGCACTGTAAAAGAAGAAAACAATGGTCAAAATCACCATGCTCAGAAAAGTTTGCATATATGCAAAACCAGAAAAAAGGGATGGATTGGCAAGTTATTGCAGGCTCAGCTTCTAAGTATTCCATTATTATTTCTTTGTATTGCTTTCCTTTTTAAAAGCTAGATAAAAACCAAAAGATTTATTACAAAAGATTATGGTAGCTCCTGACTTGAACAATGTTACAGCATCACTTTTAAAGTTAAATCATACTTGACTATAGTTATAACAGTGTCCATAAAAATACAAACGACATGAGGATAGTTCAGCTGCTGAATGCCCACTGATAGGGCTTTTTATTGCATGGACAAGATCACAATTCATACACTAACCCCATTTTCCCAATTCCCCAAGTTTCATTCTGTCAGGATTTGGAAATGTGGTGGAATTTATTCTTACAACTGTAACAGAAGGAGGGAAACTGCAAGGGCTGCCAGCACGAAATGCTTAAAGAGTCAGGGCAATGCTGCAGGAGCCCTGCTCCCTTACTCTCTGCTGAAGAGTGTGCGGTGGTACAGGACCTAACAAAGGACAGCTCCCAGTGAAGGCAGTGTGTTGTGCTCTGGCAGGTGCAATCACTCTGTAGGGCCAAATACTGATTAAGAAATCACTGTCCTTGGTTTTAGGGAAGTCAGAATTTGCATCAGCAGCTAGGCATATTCTGCATTCAAATCAAAGGACACATAAGGAGAAGGATGAATAAAAAAGAAACCAGATGACAAGGCTGGAAAATATGGATAACATTCAAAATTAATATTACTTTGGCTTAATCTTGATGTAAACCAAGATGTGCTTAGAATATAACATAGCTATCAACATATCTGGAGGATACAGAATGCTATAATCTATAGAAACATTGTAATAATTTTCTGTATAATATAACTATGAAGCAAAATAACTCTATTAGTTATAGAATGTCTAAAAACATTTTCTCTACTTTGATATTTTCCTGATTTGGGAGAAGGAATTCACAAAACAAAAATCCAGTGAGGTTTATTTTTTATTTGTATTTATTCATTGGTATTAATTTTGTATTCATTCTGTGAGGAGCATAATCTGAGTGGACAAGCAGTGCATTGGTCAACTCTAGGCAGCCAGCCAAAGATATGGTAAAAAAGCTGGAAAATATGGAGCAAAAAAAGGGATATA
Source organism: Pezoporus occidentalis (assembly GCF_034315485.1). NCBI lineage: Eukaryota > Metazoa > Chordata > Aves > Psittaciformes > Psittacidae > Pezoporus > Pezoporus occidentalis. The sequence goes on from NW_026916253.1 coordinate 2,134,641, forward strand.
AAGAAGGAGTTGAAAGTGCTGGAGTGGAGAGGACACCAAAAGCCACAAAGGAAATTATATTATTGCTTTGAGGAGAGATGTGAAAGAAATAAGTCACAAATCTGTAGGAAATCACATAATGTATACTTTTTGACACTCATGGAATATATTAAACATTAGCCAGGAGCAAAATTGCTATAAGCAAGTTGTAGATAATAACAGTGAAATAACATAAATAAGAAGAATTACACAAAGTATAAAAACAGAAAAATGGGGGTTTAGAAGAGGAAAAAGGGCAATTTATAAAAACTTTTAAAATGCTCATATTTGGAGAGAAACACGTTTCCATTTGTCTCTGATTTTCCTTACTTTTTTGTAAAAATGATGGTAGATGAATAATATACTCTTCCGTACAGAGAACAAAGAAAACATTAAAAAAATAATTTGTAAATATGCTGAGAATGTGTTCACACTCCATTATTACACAGTTCAAGGGCAGATTCAGCTGAGCTTTAAATGTAATAAAGAAATGATTTCAAAACAACACTATAAGTAAGCATCATACAGTAATTGAGCATAGAAAAACAACGGTGATAAAAGTGTCCCGTGTTATTGATGTTATAGTTCATATATGATGTATTTCTATGACGGGATTATCAGAGCACTGATGACAATGTGTACTTACTTATCAAACTAAACAAGGTGTCTCAAAAAAGTGAAATATTAAATTATGTGCTATCAGCCAGCTATAGTATTCAGCAGAACTGTTGTGTACATAGTATCTATTCTATACATCTGTACTTGTACATGCCACCCTTGCTCAAACTGGTCTCTCTACAGTGTTTGGATAAAGAAGAAAAACCTTAGATCTTTAAAGAAAAGTTTCAAAATGGGCACTGGCTTAGGACTAAATTAAATTGTATCAGTAAAAAGGAAGACTAGTTTTGTGGCAGGTTATCAGCCATTCTCCAGCAATACTTATTCTCTCTTTTTGTCAGAGATTTGTTTTATTTTGCTGCAGCCATACAGTATTACAACTTAAAATTCACTTTCACCTGAAGAAGGCTGTGACATGCCTACCAAAAGAGGCATACACTGCTTAACCTAAATTGACCCTTTTTTCCTTCTATTCTAATAGATCTTTTTTCTTTTTGTCACTCAAAACGAGTGTCTGATGTATGAGCATAAATTGTTAAAAGCAGTTTTAGGTACAGGAAGAGAGAGTGAAGTGGAGTTTTCTCACAAAAGCCAACCTCAATTTATGTCAAAGAGGGTTAAAAGACCTTGGGATTAAAGCAATAAACTTGCTGCTGTCAAAGCTAAAACCCGCTAACAATTTAGTGCCAAATGCATGTTGTTCAATATCATTTCATATTATATTATGTCACAAGTAGGTGACAGTTCCGCATCAGACTGACAGGGCTGATTTACTCTGAAGAATTCATCGACATTTTGCAGAGTCAAAGCTGACTTCATTTTGTTTGGATGCAGGGTGGGAAATCTCTCTCTGCTTGAGTTGGAATATTTGGCTGAACAATACAGTCCTTCTTGGACAGTGGACCACAGACTTTTGAAAGCATTCCACAGCAGTGGAGGACAGGCATTCACATGCCGTCTCCTTCTCTGGATGCATGGCACAGAGACCTTAGGCACAATCAGCACAGGTGAAGGCTCACTTCCTTCATCTGCCGTAAACAGCACCAACTTCTAGCTCTGTGCCCTTTTATGCAACTGCACTTTTTAATGTGATTCACCTTCCTGCAATTTTAAAGTATCCAACTGTCCTGTTCAATATTTTCATATTTTTTTTATGCTTCTCCAAAATATAACTATTGTTGAGGTTTGAAACAAAAGACTGTTAAGAAAATACTACAGGCAGCTTTTTGCATTTTAAATAGATAGTAATAATGATTTTTTTCCTGGATGTTAATTAGATCCCAAGATAAAGTGTAATGAGGGACCCTTCTTAGGCCAATGGCAACAATACCATTTCTTTACATCAAGATGTCTTTTGTAAGATATTCCCAGGTGGCTTTTTAAATATGGGTTCAAATTCAAATTTCTCCCAGGACAGTGAGACCACTCTGAACAAAGACATGCTTTGTTTTATCATAGGAAAATCTAATTGATCTGACTCCTTTTTAAGGTGTAAAAGCTTTGTCTCCTCCAAAATCCAGTGTATTCTACAGTTATTTGCATCCCTGTGCAATGTTCATTTCCTTTTCCTGTAGTCTATCACTGTAGATCAGGCATGACAACTTGGCTCCTGAAGCTGAGGAAACAGGGAGCGTGTTTTTTCCCTCAACCAGGAATAACTATGCTACACTTACATATTCTTGTTATAGGTGCAAACAAGAATATTCCTTCCTCCTTTCCTTGTGCTTCTTTTTAATTGTGTACCAACTTTTCAGTTATCATAGTTTGTCCTTACCTTTATTTCTGCAAAAAACCTAGCAACATTTGTGGTCTTTAAACACACATATCACCCTTTTCTCCATCTAAATACAGGAGTGGGTACATTAGTGCCTTGCCATTAATGTCCGTAAACCACTTAGCGATCCTTCTGTAGGATTCTTTGGGCAATGTTTGCTGTTCATCAAGGCAAAGGTTATGTGGAACAGTACATTGCGTGTAAACTGGTCCCATCATCCAGCATGTGTTTGTTTTAAATGGCCATATGCTGGACAACTATCAGGCAGCAAAGGTGTTACCTTGTCTATTATGCAAAATCATTGCTAAATTGTTAGACGGATTAGCAGATGGTTAATCTTATTTGATATTTAAAGTACTTGGAGGTAAATCTAGTGCTCACCTGCCCTAGAGTGTACAGCATGAATATGCTTCTACATATCTATCCCTGTTTAAACTAGTAGCTTTAATGACTGGAGGATATACAATACCTGACACAAAGAGATATTTCAGGGGGAAAAAAAAGAACAGATAAATACGTATCCTGGCTTCCCACCTTTACAGGTTTCTTATATTGAAATGCAAATTCTATTATTTCTGGATGATCATCTCATTCTGACGCAGACATACACTTGTTACCTTACAGATTCTGCTAGTATGATCAAATTCTAATACATTGTGGATAGTAATATTTCCAAGCTCCATTTTCTGCTGCCCCATCAGTTATGTACATGACAGACAAACACACACATGCATCCACGTTACACAGATTGCAAGGCCTAAAGAATTCTCTGATCCCATGAGAAATCCAAAAACGTTTCTTCAGCCTTTTCCTCATAAAGACTTCCCCAAGCCTGCTGTGGCACACACATAAGGATTCAGTGAATTGCAGCCAAAGAAAAGGGATGAACACAGAACTTTGACATAGCCTGAGACTGTATTTGCTTTCTGCTGTGAGGGGCACGGGGGTGGTGAGCATGAGATGTGCAGGCTGAGGTACCCAGTTCCATTTGCTGAACTCTCACCTTCCCGCTTTCAGTCATCTATACCTCTATGACAGAGATCAAAATGAATTGTCATGTCTCTTTTAAGAGGGAAATACTACAGCCTCTCTCTCAATACAGGCTGTGACCTTTCAATTTATGCTATCAGTTTACTCAGTGCTCGCTCTGTGGTTCATGATTAACTTGAAAGAGTCAGATCACACTCTATCCAGGTCCTCAGGAAGGAGCTTCTGTTGACTACTAGAAATCCCTCATGCAATAAAAGTGCACATAGGATGGATGTATAAGCCATCTGTCAAAGTTACTTTTGTTTGGGAAAAGGTTTAAATACAATGGTGAGCTAACTGCAGAGTTATTCAAATAGCTAAAACAAATTGTAAGTTTTTAAGAACAAAATCTGAGATTATCACAGAAATGTACATGTAACCTTATAAAGATATATCACAGGATCTTTAACTCTTGACGACCTTAGAGTTTCTTAATGACAGGTCTTGCTCACTGCTCAGCTCACTATAGTAGGATCTGACATAATTGTTCTCACTGTACTACTTGCTTTGTCTTAACTTCAAGAGGAATCCCTTTTTATCACTCTGCACTTAGGTCTTATAGACCTTTTCAGCTGTGGTCTGTTAACAACTGCTGGTATAAATGAGGGATTCTTAGGCCTCTGATTCTTCCCTTTATCCCCCTGTTTTCTCAAGGAAAATGTAAGGAAATTAGGCTTTTGAGCCCAACTGCCTCTGATTCTTCTGTCTTAAAGTTTTACATACCCTTTAAAATTCTTCCTATGATCTGGAAATCATCTGGGAGTAAAGGTGTGTCTGCTGAGGTTTCTGTATGTCCTCAAATGCGGGAAGAGGATGGGATCAAAGGACAGATTCTTAGCTGCTGTCACCTGAGATATCACATTCAGTAAAGCAGAAGGAAAACAGCATACACAGGACAAAGATGTTGGCCATGGTACACACAAACCTAGAAAAAAGGAAGGATCAGTCCTTTGTAACAGAAAATAGCTAAATTGCAGAGTTTGCTGGAATTCAGGGAGAACAGAATTTACCTAAACTGACCATGAGGATTAAACCCTATTTTAAGCACTACAGTGGGTCAACGCAGTATTTACACTTCTAATTTATTATGTTAAATAAAGTGTCTTCATGGGTAGATCTTCAGAAAAATGAATGGCAGTTATTCAATAACATTACACATCTGAAGAACAATACTTTTTGTGTTTGCATTTCCATATAAAATTTCAGGGGCTAAAGAAATTACCTTTATGCATTTGGAGCATTACTATTGTCCTCACTTTTAAGTTATTCTCTTTTCTTTTTATAATAATAGCCATCTAATGCTATTACTGTAGCTTCTTGTCCAGATCTCCCTTTGGAGACTTTCTGACTACTTAACACCATTTTTCAATTTCTCTACTTATGCATATGCATCTTCAGTCCAGATATGAAAATCTGCTAATGGACTGGAACTTCCTTTCCAAGATTCCCATGTGGAGAATTTTACATCAGCTGATACAAAATCTAAACTCTATTTGCCAATGCCTTGTGCTATGAGCACACACGTGATAATTGACCCCAAAACTCTGTTAACATTTTGGAGTACATATTTCATTTGAGCAGAAAAGAGAGGAAAAGGTATCAGATTATGTATTTACCATAGAATTAATGTGTACACATTGTCAAATGGATAAAGAATTGTATTAAAATGTGGCTACCTCCTGCAACTATGTTCATTTTTATCTGCAGAGTGAAGGATGAATGGCAGTGGTAGAAAACAGAAAACATATAGGCAGGCACACATATCTTCTCTCCTTGAGGTCATACCATTTTGCATTTAACCCACAACAAGTCAGATCATGAATCCATTTCCATTCATTCAAATAACTCTGTGACACTCTCTAGTGGAAGGCAGACATATTCCACCTCAGCCACGCTTTGTGTTTACTGAATAGTCACAAGGAAGCACCACGAGAAGGGAAACTGGCTGAAACGGATCTTGGGCACTGTTGCATGTGTTTTGCTGCACTCTTATTTTTTAACACCACAACCAAAACACTTACAGACAGGTCCCTTCTGTTTGAAGCCCAGAGGATAACGTGGTACTGAAGCATAAATAAAGAGTGCCACTAGCAAGGAGTAACTGGCAGCAGACAAAGCCCAAGCCAGCAAACTGTCATGATTGCTCTAGAGAGTTTATAAGCTTTATCAAATCTGTGCTAGCTAATTCACTTGCAGAAGTGTACTGATAACACTGCTACTTTTTTCTCTTGCTTTTATTATGAACAGAAAGATAGACAGGTCCTAAGGACAGATACTTTTCACAGCTCTGCTCTCTTCTGCCAGCACATGCCCTTCTACTTCTCACAGATTACCAGGTTAAACTATCTTTGTCTTTGAGCCAGAAGCATTTATTGCAATAAAAGCCAATATATTTCCAAAAAAGGCTCCCCCCCCCCTCCTTTCTAACACTTACACTGTAGTTGGAAGTAACATTTAAAAAAAATCTACAGCTCCAATCTGTTGTTCCTTGTCTCACTTAATTTGCAAGTGGCTGTTTTTTACCACTCCCAATAAACATACTGAAGTTATCATTTCTACGTGTGGACAGAGGAATATATATATGTATATATATGTGTGTGTATATATACACACACACATATAAACATTCTTTTTATATATATATATATATGCATACTTATATATGCATATATATATGTATAAAAAAACATGGTGGAGTGTCCGGCTCTTCTCCTTGACACCTTCTCACCCCACCCCAGAGTTTAGATGCAGTTTTTTGCATATTGTTTAACAATGCTAGTTTATCAACAGCTACTGTTAAACAACAACTGCTATTAATCTAAATGACACAAATTAATACCACCTGCTGCAAATATAAAAGGAGTTTGGTTTGCACTTTTAACTGCAGCTTTTGAGGTATCCAGGACTAGATGCAGGTAGATTCCTGTATCTCTATAATTTTCTCACTTCATGCATAAACTGCTCAAGATTATGCCTTCAGGGTATAGAGTCTTTCAAAAGGAATGCCCAGCTTTGAGCTTGTTGCCTTGCACTGTCATTCTGGCTGCATTCTTCCATGTCTGGTTCACCATTTGTGAAGGCTTCCTCAAAGATTTCTGGTGATCTCCCAGGCAGCACTATGCACACCAGCCATGGCAGGGCAGTTGGAACTAGATGATCCTAGTTCCTTGCCAACTTTAACTATTCTATGATTCTGTGATACAAGATGGCTCAGAACAGCAACAGAACATAAGGGCTCTGAGTTTTTCTCCCTAGAAGCTCCTTTCTCTTTGACTACAGGTGGTGCTGAAGGAGACTAGAAACCTCATATATAAGAGTAGTGATCAACACAAAAAAGCTTTTTTATAATTGCACATTTTAAAAAAATTGCCAGCATACAAACTGGAAGTACAAGGATCATAAGGAAGTTTCTGTCAGCAATTTAAATTCTGTGATATTTTACTGGAAATATAAAGGATATCAGGATCTGCCTTTGGAAGACACAAAATCAGCACCGTGCTGTGAAGGCAAAGGTGCTGTCACTGAGTGATCACTAAGCAGAACTAAGCTTTGTGACCTTAAGAAATTCAAAACTTAAGACATTTTAAGTTACTTATTTCAGGTGTACATGTAGAAAGCATTTAGGCCATTACCTTTACTTTGAATTTTTTTCTTAAAGTCTCTAAAACATTTTATATTTTCAGAAGATATGAGGACTTTCCAGGACTAATATGCTTGCTGTTGTAGCCTCCCATGTGTACTATAGAAATTCCAGAAAAAAGAACCATATGTGCTAAATTGTAGTTAAAAGGTTTAAATTCTGAATAATCTGGTTTTCTAACTGACAGAAACTGAAAATACGTATTTTATAAGTTTGATATTCTGCATGACTGAAAACACATAAATTGTATTCATTTTTCACCTAAACCACTAATTATTTACCTGTAAGAAAAAGATGTCTAATTTTCACTCCTGAAAAGTCAACAGGAAGTAAGTGCGGCTGCTGCTGCTTAACAGGCAGGAAGTAAACAACACAATAAAACTTATACAGTACTTTTCACACTATAATGTCTCATGACTTTTATATACAGTGAAATATTAAATCACAAATCATTAATGAAATACTATTAGAAGAGATAGTTTGATGATTTCAATGTTGAAATTTAGAATTTCTAACATCTGAAAATGACAAGATCCACAATTGAAGAAGAATAATAGAAGAAGGTTAAAATTAGAGGTCTTAGACCTGCACTGTAGTTACTTATATTAACAGACTTAGACTTAGACAATTGCTTAACAAGTCTGGACAAAGGAGCAACTTGGTTACTCTGACACTGTAAGAAAGGGACACAAAAAAATCATGAGCACTTCCCAAAATTTGCTTGTCTCTAACTAAATAACTGCCCAGACATCTACCCATTTCAGTCCCACCTCAAAGAAGAAAGTCTGCCTTAACCTTATGTTTAGAGCTCAATGCACAAGACCATAAATACCTGCAGTAACCAAAGATGTATGATTACAGAAAAACAGTTCTAAATGAACATCATTGATACTATGTGAAGAAAGAAACCTGTTAAAATGCTAAATCTGAATATACAAGAACTTACAGATATTAGATGTCATGGCATCTTTAATATAAATCTAAGGAATTTGACTTCTATCAGAAATGAACATTAAATCAAAGATTTAAGTAGTTTAGGTGATCTCCATACAGAGAAAAAAGGAGGGGTGGAAGAAGTGAATATGTACACATGCTTTCATGTGTAAAGAGATCTAAAAGAGGTCAAGTAAAAGCCAGCCAGGCTAAGCAAAGGGAGTGTCACCAGAGATTTCTTTTTTGAGTAGTTAAAGTGCAGTAGAGAGCCTGAACTCCTAAGTGAAACCTGTCAGACACAGCATTTGAATTAAGATAGATCTTGAAGCAAGAGCTTTCTTTACTTCTCAAATAATTTGGGAGATAATTCTTTCTTAGACACCCACCCAAAATAGATAACTGCATGAGGAAAAAGAATTCCCCCTATTCTCCTACAAACAATAATTCTGTGTGTAGGGAAATACACCCACAGACAGCACACAAAAAACCCCAACGCCTCCTTCTCACATCCATTTCTACTCTATGCAAAGCTACACTGTTCAAGGAAAGAGTATTTTCTATAAACCTATGTTTAATAAAGAGAACTCGTTGATTTTAATGTGAATCTGTCTCAGTTAAGAACCAAAAATACTCACTTTGTACACCATCTGGGAACACTTCCCAATTCCAAATTTAGGGTCCAGCAACAAGTCCTACAAATAGTCTTTGTGCATGAACACTTACTCTTCCTGCACTGAATTTCACTGAACTGGAGCCAATATGACTTCGCACATGAAGAAGCTAAGTGGGGGATCAGAAACCTGGCACAGCTAAATGCCATTGTTGGAGGCATTCAGACTCTGCTTTGCACCCTTTCTCTACGTAGACTCTTCATCCATTATTGTGGATGCTCATCTGCTCTAAAATGGGGCGTTGTATGTGAGTGTGTGTGTGTGTGTGTGTGTGTTAAGAACTCTCTTTAAAAAACATCAAATCTGAAAACCTTATGGTTTGAAGATTTGTTGAAAAACAAAATTTGTCTGCTAAAGCAAAGGTTATTAAAAAGATAAAAAGTATTCAATGCATCATTTGCTTCTCATCCCACTACTGTATCAACTACCAAGCACTCTTGGAAATGAAAATAAGAAAAAATTCCTTACTCTGCTTAGGAATAAAGCATCTTTGCATCAACTTTCAAAATACCGCCAAATATGACTAGAAATAATGCAAAAGTACTGTAATTTCAGGGGAGGTTATACAGAACCCGTTTAGAGTGCTCTGAACTTAAGTCTTGATAAACTGAGACTTAACACTTCATATTTTTCTTCTTCCTGAAGCAGAAAATTGTTTTGAATTGTGTATATAGAGTTGTTCCTCTCCTCAGTGCAGGCCCCAAGTATGTTTAATGGTTTTGCTAAATATGACTGAAAGAAAACCATGCCTGAGGGAAATGTTCCTTTGCTGGATATGTATAAGTGTTGAAACAGCTTGGTCAATGAGTGACCACAGCATATGAATCTAAAACTAATCTCAAAGAGCCTGAGGGTACCCAAAGCTAACCTAGTCCAGTAGTCATTTTTTTAACATGCTTTGAGGTAAATACACTGTCTATAAAAGACTCCCAGTACACCTCAAAACAAGTGTTTTGTTTTTCTCACATTAAAAAGGAGGAAAAAAAAAGTTTTAAACAATATACTTTAGGGGGTGCATAACAGCAAACTAAAAATAATTATATAACAGAACAGTCTCCTAGCTGTCACTAAAATAAGACTCAGTTAAGAAAGTCACTGAGAAAAAGTCCATCTAAGCAAAACTAATTTCCATGAGACTACTTCAGAGCTTAAATCTGTGAGATCAAATCCTTTGTTACTGGTTATCCACAAGTGGTTTAGAATCACCAAAAAATTGAAGAAAAGCAGTTCTGAAAGATCATCACAATTATTTTTCTGATCCATAATTAATCAAAGCTCCAGATAATAATTCAAATTTTAAAACAGTTTTCCTAATCTAATTGAATCTTTGCATTGCCATTAGTAATTGCCCCAGTCATGCAAAGAAGGAAAAGGATATTTGAAAAAATGTGGCTTTGGTGGGATAAAATGTTATGAATTTACCTGGGAATCATGCAGTAATTACTGCCATGCTGCAGTTTACCATGGATTCTGTGATCATCACTGTCTAGGAAAACAGTCTCTTCAGCCTCCCAGAACACCTCAGAGAATTTTTCACGTCATTCTTCAAACTCCACAATATTAATTTCATAGAAGGATTCAGGGGTGCGGAATGACAGCTACCTTCTCATGACCCTGTATTGGAATTTCCATCCTGTTCAGTTATTAGGTTCCAGCCCTAGAATAACAGGGAAATCAACTCCATAGAAAATAAACAGCTGTACAAAAGCATTAATAAACAGGATGGACCACTTCCCCCTCTGCTTCCACCCACAATGAGGATCCAGTTCTTTCTCTAGTTTCCAGATTTCCAGAGAAAGAAGTAGACCATACTATCTGAAGCCACAAAATTGCTGTTCTCATCGGGGGGTTGTAGGTAAATGCCAGTGTCCTTTCCAGTGTCATCTTAGATCCACCCAGCTCAGAATATCTGGTGGAGCAATCTGTGGGCTTGTGGCCCTGATTCACTACATTGAATCCATGGGTCCACCACCAGTCAACTCCAGTGAAACCCTGCTCCTGATTTTGGGCCTCTTTTCTCAGACAAGAGAGATGGGTAAGGCGGTGCTGCCCTCTTGCCTCATCAGTGCAGTCATCCTTTCTTTGAGGTTACAAAGTACTACTTAAAATATAAACTAATGTTTATAAAACTAAAGAAAACATTTTAGGGAAAACAAAAATCTATATCACCTAAAACCTTAGGAAATTTACAAAGCTAAGTTTTTGACTAAACTATGATAACAAACAAGTCCAGTTACATTTCACAATAAAGCTACATGAGACAGAAGAACTGCTCCATAAACAAAAGCAAGGGATGGAGTGAGAAAATCACTGAAAAATATTAAGTCCCCTGAGCACCATGGGATGTGCAATTTTCACTGTGCTCTGAGACGTACTTGTGTGGCCTTGTTGCTGCTATTGATCACCATAGGTCTTTCCTAATAGAGTTACAAGACATTTTCAGTTGTAGTCTTAGAAACCTGTGGGAAATGGGATCCAATCATCTGGCTGCTGTGTTTCTGTAAGGCCAGCTCTGTCTTGTTGCTACTGGTCTGTGGGGCTTTAAACACAATACCTGCACATCTACAGCTGAGAAGCAGGGAACAGTGATTGTGCCTGCACAGATTGTGCATTTCTGTGAAGCAAGAACCAAGCCTTTCTAGTCCTTTACAAAGTTCAGTTAATTTTTTTATTGTTTTTCCCTGTTATGGAACTCCATTTCTGATTTCCAACAGGGTTGCAAGTGCAGGAAGAAAAGAGGAAGCATTTAGAGGTATTTTCTGCTCTTTTACCAGACCAATGGATACAGTATCAGAGAGCATTTTTTAATGTTATGCAGAAGGTATTGGAAATGCAGAAATCTCAATGAAAATAAATGTTACTTTAAGAAAGAAACCTAAGGCATAGGGAATATCAGCAAAAATCTGTATTTGGGTTCTCACTTGCATCAAAATAAACAAAACACATATGTGTTTCACCTATGATGAGCTGCATGAAAAGGTAATTTAAAAAGAGGAAACTTGCATATTTGAAAAATTTCCACAGAAAACATTACCTAAACAAATTACCTAGCACAATCTATGAATACCAAACTGAAGATTGAAATAAAACACAAGCCACTTTCCTCATGTAATATTAGTAATAGCAATCTATGTAATTTAAGATGCTCATCTATTAAAAAAAAAACAACAAAATAAAAAAAAAGAAGTCTAGGTAAAATTCAAGAAAGCCTGATCCAGAAATTTATGGAAAAATTTCAGCTTATGTTGATATGACATGAAGTTTATGGAGCACAACATCTTGCAGAATCAGGCCCCTCACTGCTCTCACAAGTCTTTTTAAAGGTGTCCTGTTCAAGGGACTTAGCCCAGGACATCAGCAAAAGAGAAGTATAATGCTGAAATTAAAAAGAAAAGGTGATCTTAAAGGTCTTTTCCAACCTAGTTGATTCTATAAGTCTATGAAAATGCTTCACGGCAGGATTTCTCTTCTGGTCGAGAACATGTCTCTAGCCACAAGGACAACATACAGGTTCATCACAGAAAGTAGGAAAGCGGATTTGTTCCCCCACAGGTTTCTGTTTTGTCCCCTCCTGAGATGTCCACATTTCATTGCATCAGCATGACAGTGCTGAGATTAGAGGCAACCTGAAACAGCTAAAACACTTCCATGTTTGGTATCACAGTTAAGATTTCTTTACCTTTCCAGTGTAGATGCAAATATTGTATCATGTTTTGGAGGGTCTTCCCAGGAAACAAAACAATGCATGCAAATTCATATGCCTATAAACTGAAAAGTGTACTCAATTACATTGCTGTAACTAAATGATTATGCCAAATTTGATGAAGTTTATCAAGATGCTAGGAAACAGAGTTTCTGTGGTATGCATTCTGCTCTGCAAAACATTATCTAAAGAGACTGTACAAGCAAGAGTGGAGAAAAAAAAGCAACATTACTCCAAACTGAAAGAGCATGAACCCCAGCAGAAAAGTACATACAAACATTTAACAGCCTAAAGAGGATGATATGGTCCATGAAGACCTGCCCTCATAACCTCAGGAAATACAAATCAATCTGTGTTTCATCATATGAAACTTGAACTTCTAGCTAGTAGCTCTATGCTCTTCCCCCTACCTTCTTCAAAAACTCCTCCTTGAACTGATTTACACTATTTGCTTCTGCTGCTGACTTCGGCAGTTTGTTCCAGACCATATTTCAACTACCCTTTGCGCAAAACTGTTCTGTTTGAATATATCGGAGTCCCTAAATTCTGGTACACATATTGGAGTAGTTACAGAAGTAATTTTAGTGTGGCTGGCAGCTGGCCGAACTCATGCTCTGATCTCCCTCCCCTCCCTCAACCGAACAGTTAATAGTTAGCCATCAAAGTCAGGACTGCTACAAAGACAGCCTGCTCCAGCCCAGTGCCCAGAGGGACACCGCTTGAACTCATCATGTATTGGCAGAACAGTGTGGCCAGAGCAGCCTCCCCAATGATTAGAAAGGGACCAGAGCAGCAGAACTCTACATTCTGCTACATTAAATGATTTGATCCTATTCACACACCCGTTATCTGCTTTCCACAAATATTTTCCCAGGCAACTGTTGGTTAAAATTAAAAAGGTTTTTTTATAAGAAAAACCTTCTACTGTAAGATTTTATATGGTCAACTTGGACAGAGTGTTCTAGGGAGAAATCAGGAGCAATACAATATAATTCCACATTCAGAGTGAATAATGAATATTGGGAGCTATATTTATAGCAAATATTTGCCAAACTGTCCATAGGTCTACAATATATTGATATGAATTGATATAAATAAAGTTGAATATAAAGACTTGTGAAAACTGAACTTTTTTTCCTCCATTTTGAAATGCATCTGTAGGCTGGCAATTTAGTGGCCGGCAAAAAAAAATGAGAGAGTAAATAGCAGCCTCCAGATCTTGAATAAATCGTCCATTGATCCTAAAAGATAAATAAAGTCTTCCTAAGTTTTATTTCTGAGGATTTGCATTTTCTAAAAGATTATTATTTGCAAGTGTCTTTTTAAAACCACTTTTGTACATGAACTAAGGTTAGGAAAGAGCCAGATAATCTATCAAGTGTGTCATAACTTTAAAATGAAGGTGACATATTTTTCCCAGTCAGAACAACTTTCATCAGGAATATTTTTGGAAATTTAGAAAATCTCTTTGATGTCAGAAAAACTGTTTCTCACATTCTTTGAAGCAGCCAAAAGGTCAATGTTAATTGCAATATGTTGTAAATCACATAGATTACTTCCAAGAAAATATTTAAGGGAGATATCTTGTATGTGACATTCATTCTTCAGCCAGCTAGATATGGATGATGTTTAATTTATAAGAATTAAAAGGATGGAAGTCTCTTGCAAAACACAGAATTTAATGAAAATCTTCTGTTCTGTTACCAATTCTTATTTATGGAGAGAAGTGTATTAATCATCACATGCAGAGCTGCAAATTCAGCAGCTAAAACTCAAATTCTTTCAAAAGATCTGTACAGCTAAAAGTTTTGAATAGCTTGGATAGAACAAATAGACAGGAGAAGATAATGCATCTTTTGAAACACAAACCTGCAAAGATGTTATGCTCAATTACTCTGACAAAAGATTTGGAAACCAACAATATCCCCTGTGGAATACCACTGCTAAACTAGAATGCTAAATCAAAAGCTCAAAGTTAAACAAGAATAATATAGCATAAGCCACATTAAATGTGTGTCATCCTTAAAGCCAGAACGCACTTGGGTATTTATTAAATAACTATTTCTACTTTCAGAGAGGGGAAAAAAAAACCAAAAACGGTCACACCAAGTGTGAACATAATAAGAGTACCACTGTGGATATCATATGGAGGAATGGTGGGACCGGGCAGGGTACATCTCTAACTACAAGTCCTCTGATTATCAGCTAAACAGTAAAAATGTTGTTGTACAGTGTACAGTCCAAACAAAGCTTCAGAGAGCAGTCTTTCAAGCTTATCTTTAGAGAGAACAAAGAAACTCCACTAGAACCTGAGGCAGAGAGGGAGCTGCATTTCGAAGGTCTTTAGAAGATGGAGAAGTATAGCTATGGCTGTCATGCTGGTGGCCAGCCAATGAACGAGAACTTCTAGGAAGCTACTGGAAAAAGATGGTGCAAGAACATCAGCAATGCCTTGTTGCAATGGTATTTTCCAGGTTGATGGGGGGAAGCTGGCTTGGTTTATTTTCAAGGAAGACTTTCAGCCAAGCTGCAAAAGGAGGAGGGTTTACATGCAAGGAAAAGCTTCCACCTGCTGGAAGAAAAGGGATGCATCCAGCCACCTACTGCAGGACCAGGGAAGGGGAACTGCTGGAGAGAGACAGTTTCCAGAGAGCTGACGTTATCAGCAGTGTTAATCATTGCATTACTGTAGATGTTTGGGAAGCTTCTGCATTTGGGACTCATCTACCCCAATGCTGAGCTGAGTAACAAGGACTGGAATGTGGCCTGTTTCTGAGGGACGGGAATGGCGTTGCCAGAAACGCACTAAGAATATGAGTCCAATTTAGGCCAGTCAGTTCTTATTACCTTCATTGAGATGGCAAGTCCATGATTTTGGCTGTACAGAAAAAAAGGGATCATCTTTCCAGATTGTGGGAGTACCATGCAGAGCTGATGCTCATGCAGCTAGAAGAGATGGGGGCCTGGAAGGGCCTCAGTACATGGTAGGTGCATATTAGAAAACTTGAGTTCCAGTACTAGGATGTAACTGATAGAGTTACATACAAGTACAGGAACTAGGAAAATTTAGGTAAACTGTGGTATCATTTTAATTTACTCATTCAACATGTTTCCCCTGGAAAACAGGGGTGCCACAGGATTGGATTTGTTACACTTCCTGTACCTCAGACAGATATGCCAGTCAGCAGGGGGTCGTTATTCATCTGGAAAAAAGATGAATTTCTTGATTGATAATAACAGATGATAGGAAGTTGAAAGGACAACAAACAAGCAGAAATACAGAGCACACAACTGTGGTTTTAAAGTTAATGGGTTTTTCCCACCATGTAATACGGCATATGAAATAATAATAGTGCTAACTAAAACATCAGTTGCTGTTTGATGATGACACTCTACATTTCTCTGTAAACCTCTTATTGACACTAGCAGAATCTCCTGTGAATAAGGGGGAATAATGTCCTACATTGATATTCGGAGTATGTAATATGTTTATATAATCCAGTCCTTTCCACAGAATTAATCTAATATCTCTATTTTGGAGCATGTACTGCTGGTTACATGTGCTCCCTGCTTTTATTTCTTAAAGATGCAGCTTGTTCTGGGTTTTGGCATCTTGGCTGCCTACTGAATGGGGTTAACAGCAAAAACTTAATAATGACAACCTACTGACAACCACTGTTGCCAAACTAGGGCTGTGCTCATGTAGGATGCAAACAACAGGCACTCATCCTTCAATTTATAAACACCAAACTTCAAATTGACAGGTAGTTGTTAGAGAACTCTCACTTCTAAATTAGTAAGTAAAAATGAAAAAAAAAAGGGCAAAAAAGCTAAGAAGTTACAGACAGTTACTGAATTACTCCAGTAAAGAGCATTGATTGACAAATCCAGCCCAAAATATCAGAATTGAAATTAACTGCACTTACTGCATCAATCAGTCACATTGCAGAGTTTTAAAAGTACAACATGAAAGATAAGAAAATGCTACAGAAAATAAAGGTAAACTGTAATTATATTATAAAAATATTTGCAAATTATACGTGATACAAGAGCAACCCATGCTTGCAGGTTCAAAAACTTTGCGTCACCCAGAGGGAGGGAGTTATTACATACCTTAAAACTTTTTCCAAAAGTTCTAATGCAAGATATAGCTATCAATCAAAAGGGTTTATGGCAAATAACTCAAAGCAATACAATTTTGTTTTTCTAAAGAGATTTATTTACATAGTGATATTAAAAATGTCACAGATTTATCTACCACCTCCAGGAACATGAATTTCCTAGGTTTTAAACCTTTATTGCAATAACCTTTACCCTGGTTTGAGTTAAGGCTATGTCAGAGTTCATAAAGTAGGGTCTTTCTAGCTGTTTGGTCCAGTACAATAAACCACTTGCTCCTTGTGTTTTGAATGGTAACTCTTATTCCTCTAAAGCCCCTTTCCTTTAATACAGCATTTTCATTCTGTTTTTCCTCCTCTTTCATAGCTCTGCCTCCAGATCTAAAGCAATTCAAGAAACTTTCTCAAGAGATTCCTCTAAGGAAAACAAGAGTATTCTTCTGGAAACAGTTTGATGACTAAAAGGCTCATCTGGAGGAAAATTAGTGATAACACTGCTTGGGATTACTGGAGACTCGAAAGACCAACATTCTGCTAATGCAAAATAGCACACATTCATCCAAGCAAAAGTGCTGTACTGGAGGACAAACTTGTGATACTCATGCACACATGGAGCAACATGCATGCAAAACCCCAAATTATTTGCTGCTTTCTGTCATTAGGACTGTATTCCTTGATTTAATAATCAGACACACCAAAATCACAATCACAAACAGCCAACTCATGCTTACCTTTCAATTAACATCATTTTTTTTCCAGACTTTGACACATGAATGTTGTCCTTTTTCTATTAAAAGTAGCACTAGAAACTTTATTTCTTTCCAGCTTTCAGCGTCTCACATTTGTTGTTGCTTCTTTTTGTAAAGTTCGTCACCTGTAAGTTACAAAGAGACCAAAGATGGCCAGATCAAAGTAATACAGAAAGGAGTCACGTAATGTTTCCACACATATCTACAGTTGCCCAAGACTGGTTAGCCACTGAGCTGTGTTCAGTGCTCTTCTACAAACAAAATAGACATCCATACCACAGAAAGAATGCCTTATTCTTCACAGTGCATATGTACTGTAGCAGTTTGCCTCTAAAAACGAGAGGAGGAATTATTAGCAGGGGACTGAAGGGACATGTTCAGTTAGTTAACAAACAAGGCACATCCATGTTGTTAGGCCATTGCATACATGGATACCTGCTTCCCACAACTCCATAATCATAATGACAAGCAGCAGGCCACCTTCTGCTTGCTATGAAGCTTTCTAGATCACTGGAGATGATTTTCAGAGTCTTTCTGCACAGATTCTGTCAATTTGACTTCAGGCACTTTTAAAGACTGGCACAAGTAGCCAAATGAGCACCTGGCACAGGAGGCAAGTCTGAGCAACCAGGCTGCATGGTACCTATGGCAAAGGCACAAGTAATCAATAACTCCTTAAAATTCACTATTGTGAAAAACAAGTCAATTGAGTAGCCAACAGTGCTGACACATGGTGGCAAAAGGAGATCTTGACTTGCTAAAAACTTGTGAGAGGTTAACTCTTTGATCTTTTGTTTAATTTTCTTGCTTATCCTATTTTGCTTCCTCTCAAATAAACCAAGTTCTTGTGATGCACCAAAAAAAAAAAAAAAAAAGAAAACATGTAACAAAGGTGCCTATACAGAGCCTCCGGCACCATCCAGGCATGATCTGGCATCTGGTCCATGTCCCATTCCCACCGAATCTTTTTATCCAGGACAGCAGGAGTATCAAGGACAAGCAGGGACTGCACTCTGCTCTCAGGCACTGTTTTTCTGTGCCAGCTTCTGTATCAAAACCTTGTCCTTGTGCAGAATGAATGGCTGTACACATACATTACACATGCCACACATACCGTGCAAATCCTCTACTCTTGTGTGTGCATAGCACAGATATAATTCGTTAGCCAAGTACTTGATATCTGAGGATGTACAACAGAAGATTGATGTTACCAGAATAGACTGGATTTTAAAAGTGCTGATCAGGTGTCCTGAGCATGTCCTACATTAACAGGCATTTCTGGGGTATGCTGTATGAAATAATCTAATGGATCTAATGATTTAATGAACGGACGATAAGCTTCTCTGCAACAGGTGAGGGACCACAAGGTGTGGCAATACCTTGAGTTTGGAAGAAGGTAAATAGCCCAGTTAACAATCATTCAAATAATTCAATTTACAATACTGCAAATCTACTGCTGCAGAATATAATATCATCATGACTGTGTCTACCCTAACCCACTGATGACCGCAGGGAATTTTCAAGAATATTACTTGTATTTTCTGTCCTTTCATCCCTAATGTATACAGGCAGACTTGGCTATGTCTGCAACGGAGAAGCCATTATGTCTCAAGAAAAAAATGACCACTCCCATTATCTGAATGCCAAATTTCATATATTCAATTCACCATTATCCCACACTAGCCTTTCATCTAAGCTACTAAATCAGATAGAAACAACATTTTTGTCAACTGCAGCTTGAAACCATAGCAAGAAAAACATAGCTGACATGCTAAAATATTAAAAACTGCCATTATATTTAAGGTGTTTCTAAGAAAGGATATTATATCTACTATTGTGAATAAATTTTATTTTTTACTGTGAATAAACAGATTTACCATGCATCAGTCATTAGGCTTTATTTTTTTGTATAAAATAATATATCTGGAGTATAAGATTATGACTTCACTATTATTTTGTAAAACCATTTAGTTTAAACAGAGACGAATACTCACCTGATACCATAAAACTGAAGCCAGAACCATCAAATTATTGTACAACACAAGCACATTGTACCTGAAGACAACATAGGTAGACTTGCTTGTGAAACTGCTGGGTTTTATCACTGTTTAATGATTTGTTGCACTATTTATAGGATAAACAATAAATCTAACATGATTCATCATATTAGCCAATAAATCATGAGACAAATCATTAGGCAGAGTTATAAAATCAAGTGTTTTAGAAATAAGTTAATCTATGATGCCAATGCCTAATCTAAACAGTTGCTTAAAAACCTGATTTACTAGCCATTTTTAAACAAAGACTGATGATTATGTAGATTAAATGTGTACTTATTCCTATAATCACATGTTCAGTGCTGGTTTGTTTCAAAAAAAAGAAAAGCTTGAAAAAAATCCACTAGGAAAAAAAGTAACATCATTTTTATTGTGTTTGTATATTTACTAAGGGCTTTCTGCACCGCTTTTGAGCCTGCCTTAGATTTTGGTGAAGAACTAGTTAATTAAAAGCATGCTGCAAGGTTTCTGGACAGCTATTATTTTTAGCTATGAATTCCATAATATCCTAATTAACAATTTCACTGGGATGTGATGGCTGGTTCTAATGTTTCTCCATTCTTCACTCTGAATATAACCCTGTAGTCTTTCTCATTTGTGACAACTGTGTTTATAGCTTCTCTACCCATAGAGCTTCATGGCACTTTGAATTATGCTCAAGAGTATATGGGCATCACGTCACATTTGTGTGCCTGATATCATACATGACTAGCTGTGCTCCAGCCAGGGTCCTTAATGTACATTCTACAGATGGACTACCCTCTGAATGCTTAGCCAGATATTAAGTTAAATCTTTTTGGAGTCAAGCTTGTTTCACATCAGTTATACAAACATATTGGTTCCTTTAAAAGGACAAATGCACTGAGAGTAAGACAGGGAATCAAGGTCAGAAATCTAAGAAAATCATTTTAAACTTCAGCTTAGCCTTTAAATTTGAAAACCTCTTCTTTGGGAATTACTGTTATCTATGGAGGGTTTGTTTTCATTTACTTTATTCCAAAGAGAAGTAGCTGAGTGATATTTATCGGGAAGTAAGCAGCATAGTTGGCTTAACCATGAAAGAAACATAAACAGCAAGGCAACCTCCTTCCCTCTCACTTTGTTTTGTATTAAAATGCAAGAAACCTGACAAGATAGTGACAAACCAAAATGATATTTTCTAGTTCAGGAATTTTTCTCAAAAAGGGAACAACAACAACAACAACAAAACGTTAACATTTGTATGTCACTGCCTGTCTTTCTATTTATCATATTGGGACTATGTCATACATACTGTACCTTCTTGATAAGGCTAATCTTGAGAGCAAGGTATTTTCTTCTAACAGAAAGAATATGCTTAAGTAACATAAGTCTGTAATTATGGCTGTGACCAACTGTTTACTTGTCACACAGACCTGGGTGAATAAACCCCTCCAGTTCACACAGTAGACTGGGGAAGGGAAGGAGGGGTAAGCCTAGCACTGGAAGCAGGCGCTATGTCAGAGGGGCTATTGTTGGGTTCGTTGTTTTCTTCCTTTTTATCTCAATCCATGCAGCAGATTTTGTAAAAGATGTCTGAGAGACGACTGCAGAAGTGATAACAATTTGTTGCTTCATGTGGTATAGAGGGGGATCATTTGTATCTTTGTTTGGTTTATAAAATGCAGACATCACATATATATAAAATGTAATAACCAGGAGCACACCAGAATCATATGCCTGCAGTCCCTTGTTATACTTTTAGAACCTGCTTATCTTTCGCTTCACTTTTTCCTGATGACACTTAAGGTCAGATTTTTAAAGATACTTAGATGCCTCATTTTATTGAAATCAATGGGAGCTAGGTGCTTAAACATCCTTGAAGAACTGGCCCTTTAATGTTTATTAACAATGCCACAGATGAGGGTACATCCCAGAAAACACAGTAATTGCCTTCCTTTATTAACTGTGGTGTGTCAAGATAAGATAGAATCAAGTCCTCAGACTCATCTCTTCTCAACGGTTTCCTAAATGAGATCAGTTCCCACTTACATCCTGAATGACCAAGGGTGACTAAATCAGAGCAATGAAGTACATTTACGTCCTTGAAACTCAAATCATCTTACAGACACTTCTCCAGTGTTGCTGATTCGCATATTATCAAGTCTCACCAAATGTTTGGTGTTTTTCTTTAACACTCACCTATAGTAATTTTAACTACAACAGAATATCTCCTTTTTCTCTTGAAGTAGAATGAAGCTTTTTTTCTTCTTTGGGAGCTTAGACTTTCATACACTAACTATGAACTACAAATGAAACAGATTATTTCCTTATATTTTTGTTCTCATGCTTTTAGTCCTGTGAATTCACATATGCCTTGTTCGTCAATGCATGGCATAAAGCAGAGGGGCCTCCAAGTCAACTACAAGGTGCAGAATACATCTAGCATCTTTGGACAGACGAATTAAAAAGCCAGGAGAAAACCCAAATTCTTATAGAAGCCTTTGGATGACTGGGAGGGAGAAGTAAGGAAGAGACAGGGAGAGAATGTTCTTTTGACAGAACTTCAGCATCAGCGGAGAATCTTTTCACCCATTAGAATGAGCTTTGTCTGATTTTCATTTTGTCTACTGCAAACCAGCAGATCAAAATCAGACACAGCAAGTGGCTACCACCACAGGTAAAAAAGATAGCAAAATTTTAAGTCACTATGTCAAATCCATGTTCAAATCCCTTTGAAAATATGATTGATGAGAAACTGTGATGGTTTCTATCCTCTCCTCAGGCATCTTCTCATTCTACTTTTTGCTATCCCCATGCACTCTCTTCTTCTCACACATAAGATGCCAGAGAGAACAGAAATAACCTGCCAGTAACAAGTCACCTACTACTCCAGTCTGATCAGATTAATACTAGGATCAGCAATGAGGGCTTGACCCAGAGTGTGTCTGCTCATTCCCTTCTCTACTTTCTCCCAGCCCAGCTGGTGTCTTTTAAAGGAACGCTCATACATGGCAATACTCATACATGGCAATAGCTCTGTTTCTTTACCTTAAACTTTTTTTTTTTACCTGCCCATAGTGATAGGCCAACAGACCACTCCTCTGGGCAGCAAGCATTATATACTAATAGAGCATGAGATGTATTTAAAGCATTATCATCTCTCAGAACAGTGAAGAGTTTGAGTTCAGACTTAAGATCCTCTCAACTTTTCTCACCACTTCCCTGTAATCTCCAACACAACATGGTTTGGGGTTTTTTGCATTTGTTTTTAGCCTAATTTTTTCTCTTTGAAAAGTTTCATTAGATTTTGTGGCAGTCTTGCTCTGCACCCAAGATACATGAAACACAGGGGTTGTTTTTTAATCAGTCCAGAACTGCTGAGGAGAAGATTGGATTCATGTTCCATTTATGCAGAAGCAGGTGACTCCTGGCCACACCACCTCTCCACAGTAACAGTTCCTAAAGCCTGCTAAATCAATTTTAACATTCTCCTGCTTAATAACAGTATAAAGCACAAACCTTTTGTGAATTTAATTAGAGCCATGCAGTCTTCATAAAGCACACAGGACAGTACTGCATTGAAAGAAATCCCCTCCTTATCTCAAGAAATCCAGAACTGACTGGACATGCACTTCTTAAAATTTTTTTTTTTTTTTTGAGTTATGACCATCAAAACTACCCCAGTGGTCATTCATGGATAAAATTATGACATTCAAAGTACCTGGCCCGTCCAAAATGTCTCTTGAAGTCAACAGACACTCTGTGCCTGTTTGTATGGAGGACCAGGCCTATTTCATACATTAGTACTGGCAATATTTTTTTCCTGCCACCATTCAACCCAGTTGTTTTCAAAGTGATAATCATGTGGGAGCTGCATGGTTAAAATTCTGAGTAGCACTGAAGCTGTATTCCAGGACATTTTTGTAGGTCTAGATATTAGAGTCAGGGATTAAGCAGTTCTTATCTAAAACATCCAAAATTATTTCTAAAGTAGTCCTGCAAAAATATTTTATAGTGAGTTACTTTTTTAAACATATTTTAAACAGAAACACATCACCATATTTTCTGTGGGCTTGAAAGCTTATGTTAAGTTTCCAAATAAGTCAATTCTCTAAAGATAACATCTTTTTTTTTTAAAAAAAAAGTGTTGCAGCTAATACTGTACATAATAAATAAGCCTTAATTAAAATTTAAATTGAAATCTGTATTGGCTAATCACTCCTGAAGGGACGCATTTTAAGACAAGCTTTTCAAAAGCTCTCTGGTCAAGTGTCTAGGTACTTAGTACCTATAATTAGGGTAAAAATGTCAAAGTTTTCCATTCAGAAAAGTGTAAGTAGAATTTACTAAAGTGTTTGATGTCCATCTGTTCCTACTGTGACATTTACAACTGAATTTCTACACAAGTTTAGCACCCAAAATGTTGAAGTCCTCTAGGAATCTGGATGTGTTTTGACAAACTCAGAGTGCAGGTAGAATCTCTGTTGTTTTAAAATCTAGTTCCAGCTACAGATGATGGACCAGGCTGAAAATCTGCCCTGTAACCATTATCATTACAGTGCCATGTTTCTTTTCCTCCTCACAGTTGTTCTGAGCAATGTTGTAGTGCACAAAATACATTAATATATATATATTTTTAATTAGCAAACAACCAATTTTCTGATTACCTTGTTACATATCTGACAATTATTCTGCATACAGAGACATTCAGATCACTTAGGCCACACACCAAAGTCAGCTTCAGATGAAAACTAAATGAAAGTTACCCTGAGAGATTAGTTTACAGTCAGATTTGCTGACCCATTAGCCTGTTCATTACAGATGGAGGTAAATAGCTGTAAGAATATTAACAATAGAATGAGACCTGAGGCAGTCATAAAGCCCTACCAAAGGTGATTAGAGATATCACCCTATACTTTTAACCCATTATAAAAAATCAATAAAAGCCAAAGTCAGCAAAATGAATACATATAATATTTAAATCTAATTAAAGGTTATTTTTGTACAGATCTCTAGTACTTTTCAGTAGGGATAATTTCATCTCCCAGTCATGATCTCTCTGCACATAGTTAACTGTAGTAGTACATACTACTGAAAGCATGCTTTCCTAAACAGTCTCTAAGAGATAATGACTCTTTTTATTGTGGTTTGAGTCATATTTTATAATAAAGTAACTTTTAAAGTTCCCCCAACACAACATTATTTCTGTGTTTTCCTAAGAATAAAAAATGTGTTCAGTCTTTTAAAAAAAAAATTAAAAATCTTTTTATAAACCAACATTTATATTTTCTATTAAAAAAAAAAACAAACAAAAAAACCCCACCAATACTGCACTGAAGTGGTTTATGTAAATACATTAAAAAAAAAAAAAAAAGCTGTCAAAACCTGCATGAGTTGTTTAAGCACTAGGAATGAGAACCAGCAAGAATGAAGATGTGCTGCCTCCATATCTGGCCATGTGCCACAACTCTAAAGAGAAGTCCATCTAGAACATGCAGTGCATTACCCTGCTTAGTGAGCTACCAGCTTCCTCCCACCCCCCACCAAAGTAAATTTTGTACAAGCAGCTCATCTATAGCCATTTCATATAGCTTTTCTTTCATTCTCATTATGATTTTATAAACTGGAATATCGAAGTGCTCACTGCCGAATGAAAACAGGGAACCCCACATCTGAGGTGATAATTCAAACTGAGCTGACAGCAGATAGAATGCAAGATCTGTGATTGGCAATTTAAGCAACACTAAGTGAAACATGAGCAGCAACATCACATGACAAATCATTGAAACAAAGGGACTCAACCTTTTTCAGGTTAACTTAATAGGGGCTGGAAAAAACAAGAATAGACACTTTATAGGAAAAGAGGGAATGTTTCTAAACATTTATTTGGGGAATTTCATGGGGGGAGAGAATGCTTTAGCTATAATTTTATTGAAGAAAGAATACATTTTGGCTCAGCCCAGTGCTTTGATTTTATTGTTAGAAATTCTCCAGGATGCCAAGTTTTAAGAATATTGCAATTGAGTCAATTTTCCAACCAGTTCCAGGGAGACATGAATGCAGAAGTCATTAACAAATAATGGGGTTTT